>NW_007253559.1:207109-382860 GCF_000164805.1 Carlito syrichta | reverse complement strand
ATTGAGTAGTCCTGTACGTACTGATTGGCTTTCTTTTTCAGAAAGGTTCAATCTATTTAAGAGAATATATTAGCCTTTGCAAAAGCAAAGCGGGGCTGAAGTGGGCACATTTAGGAAGGGGATGGATGGCAAGAAAGAGCAGGAGGAAACATAACCCTTTATGTACATAATGTGTTCAATAAGATCTAAAAATATTTTTTATTATAACATCACAGGCCATTCAAATATTAGAACTGGGAGCCCATGCATAAGTTTTACAAAAATTTATTTCAGTGTAAAGTATGTTGGCACTGCTAAATTTGTTTCCAATAGAGCCAGCTTTGTTAATGAATTTAGAGTGAGTAATATAGATTTGCTGCACAACTTAAATGTGGAGATTGCTGAAAACCACTGAGTCATTCATACATTCAGTTATCTGATGAGCGTCAAGGTTAATTTGCAATAAATCTATTAGTAGTCATGGCACTGATGTGTTAGTGCTAGCCATATAGAAACATGCATAAATAATGAGAGTGACACATTCCTCCACAGTCCTCTCCATACTGGAACTGTGATTAAGATGTACTGCCACTGTACATTTCACTCACTCATATAATAAAATAAAGTATGTTTCTGTAAAAATAAAATAAAGTCATAAAGCTAGTTTGTGGTTCGCTTTGAGTAAACTTTCTCATTTATTTATGATCAAGTGTATTTTTTTTTTTTGCATCATGCTAAAAATTTCACCATGCTATCTGTTTTATAATGAAGAATCTTACTCTTTTTATTATGAAAGCTCTCATGATACAATTAATATCCTTCCCATTGTCAACTATTAGTGAACATAAATAATATTTAATGAGTTTATGTGAAAAAATGCTAATCCAAGGAATGAAATATGAAAAGTTTAATAAAAATTACAATGTAGGGATACCATTTTTAAAAAGGCTTTTGATTTGAACACAAATTTGAAACAAACCCAACCTTTCTAAAGGCTTTTATGTTTTTAAAAAGTGGTGCGATGTTAGTTATTTTATATTTTTATAAAATAAAAAATATAAAATATGCACATACCCTCATATACAACACTTATTCTCTCTAAAATTTATTGGACATTTACCATAATGCAGTAACTGGACTAAGATGTTACTGTACAATATCTCATTTAATCCTGACAAAAGCTCTATAAAATAATATTGCTATTCCCATTTTTTCAGATAGGGAAGTGGAGACTTATAGTAAATTGCTTAGTCAAGGTCACATAGATAGTAAATGATACAGTTGGAATTTGTGAGTTTACATTCTTAACTTCCAAACTATTTTACTGCAGTAAGTACATCATATCTTTGGTTCAGAGAGATGTGTGTTAAATGAGGTAGATTTTGAAACTTTAGTCATCTAACCCACCGTATTCGATTATGAGAGTAATTTTCTAACTCAATGGAAAGAGGGCTTTACAAATATAGTAGATTTTGTCAAGTTTAATGCAAAGTGAATTTTTTTTAAAGAAGGAAGTCAGAATGCTTATAGAAGTGTATAGAATAGAGCTGAGAGAGAACTGGGCATTTAATTATCTCATTTATTCTGGAATTATATTGATGAGTGCAATGCAATACACTACTGTGGGTAGAGAGGAGAAAGGAAGAAAGACTGCTCTTCTACTATATCTGGGAAGAAAAAAAACTAGACATAGTTGGAATGTTTGCCAGACAGTACTTGAAGTTGTTTGACTTTGCTTTGCTGAAACCCAAAGAACTGTGAAGTCATAAGCAGGACAGATTAGCTAATCGCATGCTTGTCACCAAAACTTACATTTATGGAGAAAAGTTAAAATATGAGATGAAATCAAACATAAATAATAATGTTTGTTTTATGACATTTATCTTACTGAAAATATATATCTTTAAATTATTATCCTCAAATTCTATAACTCAGCAACTAGAAACCTTCCAAGTTCCATAAGTTTGGAAAGTATATTCTAACAAAATGTTAACCCACATATATTAAATGTTCTCTCATTTCACATTTGCATGTTATTTTTCTCTTTTGATGGCGTTGTGAGCTGAAAGGAGAGTATATGATAATGAGGTGCAAATGTCACTTTATGGATATAAGACATTAGGATATGAAAACAGTTGGCCTTGATAAATTCAGACTGACATATCCAATTAACTTTTTCTTGACTGTCTTGCTATGATAACAGAAGCATTTCTGATATATATATTTCTGAAAAAATATATATGGAATGGGAGGCTGGATACCAAGTTTTGTACCAGCTCTGCCACTTTAACCCAGCAAATTTAGATAACAAGTCAATCCTTATGACTAAACTTCCTCAAATATAACAGGAAGTAATGTCTGCCCTATGTTCCATATATAAGTAGAGAAGAAATAAAAAAAAATTGTGAAAGTTATTTTTTAAGGTAAAAAGTTACTATGTAATGTTAGTTAATGTTGCTTTATGATACTACCTCACTCTGGTAATTCTGGAAACTGAATTCTTAGGTTCTATATCTTATATTGTTAAATAGCATCTCTACTTTTGAATATTTTTCTTATTTAACTTGAAATGCATAGTCAAGAACAAAATTAATTGAAAGAAGGAACATAAATTAATAATTGAGTATCAGCACTCAGAGGTAACCACTGCATTCTCCTTTTAAAGCAATCTCCGCTTTTATATGTTCTTGTCCTATTTTAATCAACATAGACTTTACTGAAAAAGTTAATACTTAATCATCTGCAAACATTACCAATAAGAAATATATTCCTCAAATAGTACTTGCTGATTACTATTAGGGTGAATAAACTTTTGGTGATCTAAAACATAAATGGCTCAGGAAAGCTCTAGAATATCTGGTATACAATCTGTATATTCTGAATTTTCTTTGCTTTTGCACTGACTGGTGCCTTTGAAATACAATTACCGTTCTCAATTAAGAGAGATAAACTATTTTCATGCTTTGGTAGTGAAAAAATTAATAGAGAAATGCACAGCAGTCTCTATACTATTGCATTTTAACATTATGGTTCATCACTTTTACATTCAATCCTCTCCTGACATGTTCCTTGTGATAAGTCTATATACCAAGGCCTTTTAGCCATCAGGTACAATGTGCTTATTGCAGAGGTCTTTGAAGTTTCTCAGTGGCTTATGGAAATGTCTGTGACAGAAAACAAAGAATGGTTGCCTCCAAAATATGGCCATGAATTCAATATTATCAGCTGCTTAATTTAATGCACACTAATGTGATAGTAAGTCAGCTGCATTGAACTGATAAATTTGGTAATCATAGAAATTTAATGTGAAGGTATTTTGAAAACACCGCTGTACACATAGCTTTTAAACATAAATGTTACTCTTAGTAGAAGTTATTCTTCCATAAACATAGGATACTATGTGGCCTAATGTTTAATATTCTCTCTTACTGCTTTTCTTATCATGTTTGGCACAGATTAAGTGTATTACATTCTTTAGAGAAACAGAAATATAATATACATATATATTTATACGTATGTGTATGTGTACACGTGATATTCTGTCCACAAGCTGAAGAACCAGGAAAGCTGGTGATACAGTTTGAAGACTTGAGAACCAAAGGAACATTGGTGTAGTTTTAATCCAGGTCTGAAGATATGAGACTAAGAAGCTACAAAGGCAGAACACCACTCCATTTTAAGCAGTCAGGTAGAGAAAGAAAAAAAATCCAACCTTTCTTCACATTTTTATTCTATCCTCAAAGGATTGAATGATGGCTACTCATTTTGGGTAGAACAATCTGCATTATTCTGGCCACCAGTTCAAATGCTAATCTCTCCCAGAAGCACCCTCACTGATACACTCCTCTCTCCAAATTCTCTCTAAGATCTGTCTAGGCTAACTAAATAAGCATTTTTTGTGGTCCCCTTTAGTGTGGAGAATGCTCTCTTCTCCTTTATATAAATCTTTACATATCTCTTTTAAAATTTCTGATGTAAAAAATTTGTTTCATTCAATGAAAAAGATGCCAGTGGTACGAGGTCAAATTTCAGTGCACTGGATGCCGAATAAATTTGTTTGAAACAACTCTTTTAAAATTAAGATAGATGGATAATGTACCATCACCACCAGAAAGTAAAATGTTAACATTC
The DNA here is from genome assembly GCF_000164805.1 of Carlito syrichta. NCBI lineage: Eukaryota > Metazoa > Chordata > Mammalia > Primates > Tarsiidae > Carlito > Carlito syrichta. Next base: position 378,750 of record NW_007253559.1, on the reverse strand, counting down.
ACAGAATGAGACCATGACATTGTCAGTGCTGTAAGTTTAGAATTTCACTTTGGGGTTGAGGAGAGGTGTGTCTTTTTATAATTCTGAATAGTTTAACAGCTATTCGCTGTTGCTTGTTAAATGAGATCTGACTCCTATGAAGGAGACTATTATCTTTATTTTTTTGACATGGCTACTGGGGCTTGTGACTGTTCACCAGTTAGTTACCTGTCACTTATGAATAGATTCTTTTCTTATAAAAGTTGGATTCTTGGAGTATTTGTTGCAATTTGTACCACTGGGCTGTATGACCTTGTCACATCTACATGCAGCTCTTGTTTCAAAACCAAGTTGATATATGTTTCTGTTGCTTTTTGGAAGCATCCAGTCTATATTTTCTACTAAACTATTTCTTAAAAACTGGCAGAAAGAAATAAAGCCTCGTTACATTCCTTGCTTGTCCAACTCAATGACAAAAGTAGTAATCTACTCTTTGTTCTGAAATACCTGCTGGTAAATTTAATGAGTGTATTAAAAACTGAGCTGCCTCTCTATTTTTTTTAAAACAACTCGATTCACTTTCTTGAACATGTTTGATTGAAATCTATAAAGTGCTTTGTTACAGTTTTGTGTATAATGTCAATGCTTTACTCAAATATCAACATAACAAACTGCTAAAAGTATGGACTTAATGTATTTAGTCTAATTGGTTTTTGTTTCTATTTTTCAGCTGGGACAACGTATATCTTTAGCAAAGGTGGCGGACAAATCACGTACAAGTGGCCTCCTAATGACCGACCCAGTACACGAGCAGACAGACTGGCTATAGGGTTTAGCACTGTTCAGAAAGAAGCTGTATTGGTGCGAGTGGACAGTTCTTCAGGCTTGGGTGACTACCTAGAACTGCATATAGTAAGTACTTTTAAAGTTAAGTTTTAGCATTTACTTTTTACTGTTAGCATTTTGTAAATAATGTATAATTTCTCCTGTTGAAAGTTACCTTCTCCCAAGAACCGGTACTTATTATAGAAAACATAAATACATAGAGGTAAAAAGACTTTATAACCTGTTACTATTAAGTGTGTTCTTTACAATAAAAACTTTTACATTTTTTAAATTTTTGAGTGTGAATTCCTCTCAATTCTGAGTTCAAAAAACGTTTTTTAGAGTGATTTAGGTGTCTTTGGTCAGACTTGCCAATAAATAAGTTATTGCACAGTAGATTCCACACTATTTGGCTGGAAGCAGGAGGTAATAATACTGGAGACATCCAAAGATTTGGAGTCAGTGTCCTATTTCTTTTCTCAGAGAAAAGACTTGTGTAAAGTTGTATGAAATGAAAAGAAATAAATGAAACTTTAAGGATAGTTAGGGATGTAAAAGAAAATGGCAAAAAATATTGTTTCTATGCAGTTGATACATATGTGTCAGGAAAAAAAATTGATGCATAAGTTCTACTTTTGTTCTGGAACCATTATGTTTCCTCTAGGTTCTAAGCCTCCCACAGTAATTTACTTAGCACATAGTAGATGTCAAAGAATAGTTCATGAAAAGATTGAAAAGCTTTCTCTTTTTTTTTTTTGAAGTTCCCATCATTGACTTTACAGCTCAGAGACTCTTCCTTCTATCTCTGCATTTAAAGAATTACTAACCTGTATGATTATGAATCTTTATCTTCTTACTTCTTTGTATATTTGTAAAGAAGCACATCATATTTGTTGTTAAAATATATTTATATTTCTTTGATATATCAAAATAACAAACATAGAAGAGTGTCACATATTCAAAAATTCTGAAGAATTCTTATCTTGATAGCTCTTGGTCTAACGTCTTTAACTTCTGGAAGTTTTCAGAAGAAGCATATATGTCTCTCCATTCTTTTTTATCCTTGATATAGTTGATCTGTCCTGCATAATGTGAGATTGTTTTGTTTTATTTTGTCTATCTATATAAGTTTTTCCCTTATCCATACTCATGCCTCAAAAGACAGTTGATTAGGTCGTTATGTTTGTTTCCTGTTAGAAAGTGGCCATTAAGTACAAGTTCTAAAATAATTAGAAAAAAACCTCACCAAACACCAAAAGACATTAACACAAATTTTTATGAGGTTTTTATTATCTAAGTTTGTATTAATTTATTTTGTAATCTTTATTTTTCACTAAATATATGGAATTTACAATAACCTGAGTAGGAGTTTACAGTGACCTCAAGACCTGAATTCATTGCTAATCTTGGAAAACAAAGCAAAACAACGACAACAACAACAACAAAACCCTCAGCACAACCATTATTGAACCATAGTATATTATCAACTTAAAATGTATTTGTCAAAATCGGAATCCAGGGGATGAAATTTCAGCTGCTTTTCAGCATATATCAAAAAATCAGAATTAAAAGCATCTGGATTTTTCTGGCATAAACAAATGTTCAGTTGAGATAAACTTAACTAGTGCAGTAAAGAATCTTGCTGTTCGTTAGCATGAGGGAGGGATTCACAGTCACTGGACATTGTAGGGGAGGGAGGGAGAAGGGTAGGGACACATGACAAGATGAAGCATAATCTGTTCATTACTAGGGGGAGTGAGGACTAGTTAGAAGCCCAAACATCACCTGCATGCAGGCTACTTATGTAGTTAATTCTCATTTGTACCACACATTTCTATAATAAAATAAATTCTTTTTTTAAAAAAAAGAATCTTGCTGTTAGAGTAATCTCAACTTTCAAAATATATTTGCTCAGTTCTGATTTAAGAGCCTTGCTACTTCAAAAAATAAATAAATAAAAATGAAAACAAGCACCTTTTCCTTCCAAAAGAAATTACTTATTGATCCATAACCAATTGCACTTTTAGCCTGAGAAAAGTTTCTGCAGTGATCATTCTCAAATCATAAAGGGCTATGTTACTGAATTACTTGCACCACTGTGGGTTATTTTATGGTCAGAGGGTTTTTGTCTATAAGAATAGGTATTTCTTTTCAATTCTGGCCAAATGTGGGCTGAGGGTTTTTTCATAACTAAAGAATTTCTAGGTATCCATACTAGCTCAATACCCTCTACATCTCCTTCCCATAGCTGCCCTATGAGGACCTCCTTCTTTCTGAATCTCTCTTCTTGGTCTAGCCTGGCCATTCTCTTTGGATTCAGTGCTTGTCATGACACACCCTTTCTCGTGGATTTGCTCTCTTCCAAATCCCTCTTGCTCCTAAAGCATATCCTTCACTGGAACATGGATACTAGCCTCCTGACCTTCCCAAAAGCTGTTGTTTGTCAGTCTTACCCACTCCTGATCAACTACCACGACCCAGTCTTAGTCCAGATATGGTCAAATAAAACTTTTTTTTCTCTCGTTGCCTATAAGAGGTTGTCAGCCATTAATGACTAGTGACTTAATAAGTTGTTTATTTGGAGAAAAATCACTCATTTTTTCCATGTTTTAAACATATAATCAAAATTATCACAAGAATGAGACAAAAAGGAATAAAAAATTAAAAGAAAAAAGGAAAGGAAGTGAACAAAAAGAAAGTGTACAGGGATACATTATGATGCCTGTGGATGATAGCAGCAGAACTAGTCTTAGTATTAGTACTTAAGATTGGGAATATTTGTCAGGGCTCGGTGGCTCAGCCTGTAATCCTGTGCTTTGGGAGGCTGAGGTGAGTGAATTGCCTGAGCCTGTGGGTTTGAGACCCGCCTGGGCAACTCGGTGAGACCTCATCACTAAAATAAATCAAAAAAATTAGCCAGGCGTGGTAGCGCACACCTATAGTTCTGGCTACTTGGAAGGCTGAGGCGGAAGGATCACTGGAGCCCAGCAAGTCGAGGCTGCAATGGCTGGGAGCGGCCACTGCACTCCAGTATGGGTGACAGAGTGAGACTCCAACTCAAAAAAAAAAAGATTAGGAATATTCAATGGTTGTTTTATCAAATCTCTTAGATACCTTTGAATTCATTTGATTTTCCTAAATAAATTCTACTTATTTCAGGTTTGGAATCTAAAAGGAAAATAAGATATATAGGATTTTAGATTATTACTCTTGTTTTATTTTGGTTTATGAATATAACTGACTTAAAATTAACCTAATTGATATAATAGATATTATGTTTTCTCTATAAAAGTTAGACTTTTCAGTTATCCATTAAACTGTCAGCAAAGTTATGTAATCCTTCAAAATCAGCAAAATATAATCTATGTACTGATCATATTTAGAAATCTTATTTTTATCCCTAATTTATAGAGTGAGCTAATACATTGGAGATTTGATTGCATTCATTAAAAGGTACTCCATTATTGCTGAAATGTATAATGCAATTTCAATTAGATCATTTAAAAAATCTGGCATATTATTTCAATGAAGATTTGAATAGTTGACTGGTTTATCATCCCATTTTTGTAGAATGATTATGTTGGATTTTACTTGAAAATGTAATCATATTTAAATTTTGATTAACTATACTCTTAAAAATATAACAACTTGTAATAAAATGACTTTTGAATAAGGCAGGTGGCCTAGTTTAGATAGATGGATTTTTTTGGTTGTATTAATATTAATGCTACCACTGTTAACCTCAAAGCCATAAGATATTACTATCAAAATTGTAAGATTTTATTGAAATTGTAAGGTTCAATGTGGGAATGAGGGAAGATAAAGACACGATGTGAGGAGCAATTAGTTAGTGTAATAACTAGAATACATGTACTCAATGCATATTTTCTGAAATAACTTAATAGAATTGATAAATTATATATTAAAAATACTGTGGCTTAAGTTAACTATAGCCTTCAACTTTTTAATAGTCAACGTGGCAGACACAGTTGAGTTCCTTTATGACTCTAAGAATATCATCTAACTTCTATTTTACAACGCAGAAAAAATACAGAACAGTAACTATGTTATTGAAAAGTTGCATATTTTAATTTATGCTACTTTCAACTTCTTGGTGATTTTCAAGTAAGAATTTATTATGGAAATTGATTACTTAAAGATAGTGAAAATTTTTGTTGAATGAACGATTATGTCTTCTTAATAATTACCTTATTTATTGTAGTTTGCTTTTATCATAAATTATTCTCTATCCATTTCATATTTTTATGCTATTTCAAAATAAAGACAGACTTTCAGATGGCAAAAAAGCATGATTTATAATAATGATAGTGATTGATGAGAAAAATAATATAAAAATGTGGCTTTTCATTATTTATTTCAGTATATGCTAGAAGCCTGTTATTTAGAAATATTTATTGAGCACTTAATATGACCCAGGTCTATGTTAGACTCTGTGGATAAAAAAAATAAGTGACCTAACTACTCAGAATCTACCTCAATAAATATTTGTTTAATTAATGAATGAACAAGCCAGCTGGAATCTTCACCAAATAGCTTAGGTTATTTACAGTAAATAATTTTGTCCCAAAGTGTTTGGTATTTCTTGATATTTCTGTTTTGATATCTCTTTCATCTCTTTTTCTTGTGGTTCTAACTTTCTTATTTGCATGTTATTTGTAAAAACAATGACCAATGATAGATTTTTAAGATAACGAAAATAAATGACTTGTAAACCATTATACAATATATATTTAAAATGCTGCTGTTGAGAATTATTTCATTAATATTGAATTAAGTAATTTCTTAGAAGCAACAAGCAGAAATTGAACTCAATTTTTTATAGTTTATAAGATATATCTAGAAATTTTACCAATGTTGTCACTTCTTGAGAACCTCTTTTATATATATCAGTTTAGCAATGTTAATTGGAAATTACTTAACCTTTTTCTAACTTACAGAAGAAAGCCACTACAAATGTGGGCTCATTCACTGCTATTAATATTAACACATGCATTGGTTCTGACCGGAGGAAATGTCATGGAGGGTGGAGGACAGGATGCGTGAAGAGTGTTCTTTGAAATCCTTTCATCGAGGGAGCATAAAAGAGCATTGTAAATTTGATGAGTGAATTGTTGCACATACTTGCCTTAAGTGTTTCTTCTTTGTACTTTGCTGGGCTGGAAGCCTTATTTTGAAACCAAGCTCTTAATTGATTTTGATTTGGAAATACACCTTTTGATCAGTGGTTTCAGCATGGACTAGAAACAGTATATTTATAGTAAATATTGTATATCCCAAAATAACATCAATATTGTGGGCATGACAGATCTTTCTCATCTTTCTCAGCCTCTTTCCATTTTACATTATTTATCTTCCTGCTCTATTAAGATTAAATTTAAAAATATCTTTTTCAAGTCAATGATGAGTGCCTACTTACATCAACAAGGCAAGCCCAACTGTTTCCTCTTGGGCTTTTCTTGAATTGAAATTATTTTCTATTTGAAATGTTCTTTCTAACCAACAGATTCACTTCTTTTATAAGACTTTCACTTTGCCATATAGTATTTCAATTCAGTCCTTGATTTGATTTTGCTTTCCTGGTTTTTACATGAATTAAAGCACATGTGGCCTATTTGACTAGAATTTTAAAAGAAAGACTAAATAATGTTTTTTCATTATGTCTTGTGAAATTGTTATCCAAACTTATGAGGTGGGAAAGTTATGTTTGAGGAAAATGTGAGAAGTTATGTTCACATTTCCATGGGATTAAGTGCACAACAGTCTCCATTTATTTGGTGATGGATAGGAAGCAATTAATCAATACAAATTCCCCTCTTCATTTTTTTTCTCTTGGAAGTTAATTCAGTTTTCTCAATTTCTAACTTACTTATTGTCATCTTTGGCATGCCATTTAATATCTCTGATTTTAGTTTCTAGATTTCTAGAATTATTTCCTACTCCAAAATTCCATTGTTAAATTAAATTTAATAAAGCAGAACAAAACAGCTATTTCTACTTGCACTTGCTCAGTTGACTTTCTTACCACTTAGAGGCTTAAACTGCTGCCTCACCTTCTCAGTTATCCTTCTGTCTACATTCTGAAAACTTCTCAATCTGTTTTTATATATTTATGTCAGGTTGATTTGCTAAACTTCTTCTTTGATCATATTCTTCCTTTGTTGAAACATATTGATGCCTCCACAACTATGTACAGATAAAGGCAAATTCTATGCCTAAAATATAATGTCTTCAGCATTCAAATCCCAGTTTCCCTTTTCATGTCCATTCTCCACATTTTCTACTTATTATCTTTCTACTTCAGTGAAATGCATTAACCCATTTTAAAAAAAATATGTTTCTACTTGTCATCTCTTTATTCCTAATTTGTCTGAATGATTTTTTCCCATTCTTTCTCAGTCAACAACATTTTTAATTTAAATGTTGGATGCTTTTCAGGGTTGGCCCTGGAATCTTTTCACCTCCTAAGCTAGCAGAAAGATGTTTGGAAGAACTGCAGAAACAATTCCAGGGTATTACCAACTGGAGAAGACCTTGTCCACTGATTCTATTCCATTCTATAATCACTACTCCTATTGTCCCACTGCCTTGTGGCAGGCTCCAAGCAATTTTACAGAATAGTTTCAAAGTCATTCTAAGTTAGTCAGTGCTGGATGGCCTTAGCAAGCCTTCTCTTCTTATACCAAGCTGTCAAAACAAGGGACTTCTTGTTGAATCCCTTCTTCAAACATTCATTTCTTCTGTAACTGCTAAGTATCTTTCAAAAGCATACCTTCAAGAATTTTTTTATAACCAGTTCAGCATATCATTATTGATCACTACTATGTAATTTCTTCTGTAGGTGATTAGCTATTTATTGCTGTATAATAAATTCTCCCACGATTTAGCAGCTTAAAACAGCAAACATTTATAGTCTTATACTGGTTCAGGAGTCCAGGAACATTTTAGCAAGTTATTAAGACATTTCCAGGGGAAGTAATGGTTAAGAATTGTGCTTAGAATGTATCTGATATGTTCACTCCTAGGATTCAGACTGAGTCTCAGGAAGAAATGATGAACAACAATTTAAAGCACATGAAAGCAGGTTATTATGAATAGCAGCTTTGCAAAAGACTAAACACAATATAGATTGATGGGGAGAAAAAGAAAGATGTTGCTCGAGGGTTAAGCTATAAGGATTAAGCTAGTTTGGGGCCCACATACTGAATAAGGGGTCATTTGCACAACGATCAGGAAAATTCCTTTTATTGTATACATATACAGACACACATACCCCCCAAAAAACACTGAAAGGCATACACAAAATGCATGGCAGAAGTAGTTTAAAAAACTGCAAATAGTATAGCAAACATGCCCACCAAAGACTAGGAAACAAGACGATTGTGATGCTATGGCTTTAGAATACTATTAGTACTGATGTTGGGCCATGCCAGATGTAGGCTAGTTTATTTCAACAAAGAAAGAAAATAAACTAGATTTTTATACTGGGGATACTCAAGTTAATAGTTGGCATAAATTATCTAAATTATAAATTAGAAGCAGAGGACTAGAGATACATTTTTTGACACCTGAAAATTCTTTAGAAATATATGCATTTTTAGAGTTATAAAATGCAACTTGTGATGTCTTTAATATGTTACTTTAGGAGGCAGTGTGCTCGACTAGATTTGGGAATTTTTATGTCATCAAGACAAAAGTGGCCTCTACCTTCCTGAGGACCATGTGGACAAACTATTTAACTTATTTGCCAACAGAGCATAACCCTGATGGGGGATGCTCAAATTACCCCCCTCCCCCCAGAAGAACATACTGCAACTAGGCGTCCAAGGAGACAGCATAATGTTGAGCTCTTCCTGTCAAGAAAAAGCACTTCCTCCTGGACCTATCTTTAGGTCCTTCCTGCTCAATAAAGAGTGGAAATACAAGACTGACAGACAAAAGCGAAAGACAAAATATTTTTTGATGATAGACTAAAATTTAATTGACTAGTAAGGCTTTTGGTCTATGAAAATAAGTCTGTCTTAATATACCTAAAATTTTACTCTGAACTTTAGCTATTAGATGCCAGCTGTTCATTCTTAAATACACATCTCAAGTCCTGACTCCCTCTCTGACTACCATATTAATATTTCAAGCTGCTTACTCATCATCTCTGTCTGGATGTCTCATATGTATCCCAAATTTGCCACCCTAAAAACTGAACTCATCATCTCCCAACCACACAAACATCTACACAATCAGACTAAAGCCTTGATATCTTTTACCCCATGCTTGCTTTCACAGCCTAATTGGTTTCCCACCAAATTTCCAAAATGTCTCACAACCAGTATTGTCTAATAGAAATATAATGTGTCACATTACAGGAGGAAGAAAAAGAGATGAAATTAATTTTAATAAGTAATTAACTTTAAATGTATATTTTAACTCAGTATATCAAAAGTATAATAATTTTAATATACATAGATAAATTATTAATATGTTTTAAATTTCTATGTTTTTGAAATTCAATGTGTATTTTACACTTACAACACCTCTTATTTCAGACCTAAATTTTCCATTAAATCTACAGTTGTAAAATTAGATTTACGTACTTGAGTTATTCTAAACATAATTTAAAGTATTCCATAATTGACTTGAGTATCCGTTTTAAATTTGTATCTAACTTAAAATTAAATACATTTTGCAATTCAGTTCCTCAATCTAATTAGCTGCATTTATGGCCACAGGCTACTGTATTGAACCACATAGTTTTAGAATTTATCTGCTTGCTCTGTATACCACTAATGTTGCCTTAGTTTAATGGTCTTTTCTTGAATTGTTACAATAACTTTCTAACTAATCACCTCTGCCTCCAAGGATCTTCTTCTTAATCCATCCTCTGCACTGCTACCAGAGTGAATGTTGTAAAATAAAAATTTGGTATTGCACCCTCTGTTTTCAAATGTTTAACTGCAGTGGTCTTAACCTTTTAGTTCAAGACCCACCTGACTGATATTATTCACTCACCTTCGGCAGTAATTTTGCTCACTTAGGGGCTGTTTAGGAGGGTATGTTTTACTTTCTCGCTTGGTAACTAGGCTAACCAGAGATGGGCATGGCTCCTCATTCAGGCTATCAATTTAAAGCCCTTCCATAGTATTCCTTAAGTATTTTTCACAGTGTTTATTTAATTGAGTATGAGGAAAAACTGATTTTCTATTTATGAACATTATATACACAGACAGTACTTTACTTCTCTAGGATAAAATATGTGAAAAAAAAATAGGCAAAGAAGCATTAACCATTTTTTGTAATTCTTGTACTCTGTTCTGTTTTGTTGGCAATTTTATGAATGAAGCAAAATGTTGGATTCAGGTCAAAGTGTTCAAATTCTGATGGCAAATCTTCATTCATGTTGGACAAACTGATGTTAAGTAGCAATAAGCGTCATAAGGGCAGGAAATTCTACCTATTTTATGCACCATTGTATTCCCAGAGCCCACATGAGCGTGGAATTTAACAAGTGAGCAATTAGTATTTGTTAAAATAATCTTGGGTTCTGGAAGTTCTGCCAACTTAAATTGCCTGTGTGATTTCTTAAAGCCTCCAAGGACAATAGATCAGTGCTTCTGAGGTCAAGGGCAATATCTCCTTCATAAGTCAGTTTATATTTAACATGCTACGGGTGAGTTAGAGATAACGCTACCACCACGTTTCCAGTTTATTTGTTGTCTCTTTTATAGATTGGTATCTTGAGGCAAGTATCTGGTGAACCACACCCTAACCTGTTCTAGTGGAGAAACAGTGACCTGCAACAAATACTTAAATGACCAACGTCCTTAGCTGAGCCTATAATGAATGCAAAGTCTACACTTATTTTCCAGCCTCATCTTTGTCTACTCCCTACTCTGACTCACACATATTTACCCTTTAATGCATGCACTTAAAACCTTTTTTAAAAAAATTAAATTTTGTTTTTTTAAGTGCCTATGTACCAAGCAACTTTCAAGGCACTGGAAATTCTGTCTAGTGAGGTATGTTTCCTGACCTCACATATCTTAGAATTTAATGCATACATTTTATTCTACTGGCATATTAGGCACAGAAAATGAGCATATAGGCTGATATTTCAAATCATCATGATGCAGAATTACAATGAAAGCTTTTTAAACTGAGAAATCGTCTTCACATGTGACTTTTGAAAAGCAAACAACAATCTCATAGTGGTTCTATGTCTACATATGTAAGCCCATCTAATGTTTATTAAAAGCTTAGAAGAAAGAAGATATCTTCATTTAGTTAATGAGGAAATGAGGCCTAGGTCACATAGTTCATAAGCTGCAAAGCCAGAATTCAACTCGGGCAGTCTGACTCCTAAATCTGTGTACTTACCCACTGTGCCTTATGTGATACAGGTGAGGGTTCAGGAGGCAGTCCCTCCTCAGGCTGAAATGGACAACTCAGCTTATGGTCCCTATTTAATGCAGTTTTATGAAGTCAAACAACCCCAGCTTTTAGCATGCCACATATCACATGAATTATGGGGCATAGATATCTGCTACTTAATTTTCTCTAGTTTCATAAAATTTATCTAGTCAGAAAGTTATCTGACTGACTAGTTGCCTCAAAGATTTTGTGGTTAGCTATCCCGTGTTTGCAGTTCATTTGATTTGTAAGTTCTGGGCATATATAATTTTCAAGGCGGGGAAGCACAATTTTAAAAATATGTACTAATAATGACAGTCAACAAAAAGAAAGCTTCAGAGTGCATTTTTCATGCTGGTTATTGTTTTTGAAATATTCCTACTTCTTATTCCTACTTGTCCTTCTTTCTTTCCTAGTCTGGTGCCTTTTAAATTCATCTTCAAGGCCTGGATCATCTATTTTATATATTTGGGAAGACTTTGTTTTGTCCCCTAGGGTAAAACTCGTCATGTCCCTCTTGGTATTGTTATAGCAGTTTGTTCTTAATTCTATTATGCTACTTACCATAGCCATAGCTGTTTCTTTATATGTCCTTCTAATCTATTACATCGTGAACTCTTCAAAGTCAGTGACCATGTACTATCTATTGTTACATCTCTATAGTTTCAGATCCTAGCTTAATGCTTTGTAGATAAATAACAAATGTTTACTGATGAAGAAATGCCTGCCTGAGTGAACTGCCTTGCTTTTTTACTTTTGTCTTGTGGCCTCCCTTGCGCTCCCGTTGCTAGTTTTCCATTATAATGCAGGAGTTCACTCCAGAAGTACTCTCCCTGGGGCATAGAATGAGGTAGACTCCCAAAGGGTAATGCTCAAAGCATGTGATGCTCTCATAGGACTCCCCATTTACAACCTCTTGAGGCATACACACACAAGGCAGAGGCCCAAGGCTTGGACCTAGCATGAAATAAACTTATTATTCATGTTATTTTCTCAAGGAAGGCAGACTTTTCTCTTGCTAAACCATTGACCAACTCCACTTTCAGGTTCAAATATTCCAAACAAGTAGTCCCTTCTCTGAGATAAGGTATGCCTATCTGCTATTCGTATTGCTTTGAGTATCTATATGAAAACCATTTGTACTATATTTCCCTACATTCTGACTTGATTCGAAGAGATGAACCCAATTGGAGGGAAAAAAAGCAAACAAGCAACCAACCAAACAAAATCCTCTTGTGGTAATTAACCTTAATTGATTAGAAATGTGAAAGTAATCAATCTTCACTACCATGGAAATGTTACCATTCTCTCTTTTTTTTTTCCTTCTCCTGCTGTGCTAACCTTTGACTCTTGCTTAATTGATAGAGGTGAAATGGGTTTTTCATTTATTAAGAGATTTTTAAAATTATTTGTATTAATATATATTAAATGTTGAAGGTACTGACAGTTAATTATCTAAAGTAGGATTAAACTTCCCTTCTAAAACCATGTGTACTCTATTCATTTGCTTGATAAGAAGAACAGTAACTAAACAATACTATTTAGCATGTGCTGAATGCTTACTATGGACCACATACTGATCTAAACATTTTGCATCAAAATTATACTTTAATATCCACAATAATCCATCAAAATGTGAATTACTCTCAATTTTACAGATAAGAAATCTGCATTTCAATAAATTGACCCAAATCACCTACCTTGATAAATAACTGCTTGGATCTGAACCAGTTGTATATCATTTCAAAGCTTCATTTTTCTTTAGCACAAAGGTAAATTTCAAGCAAGCTCGCCCAGCTAGTTTTCCAAATGATCATAAAAATCCAAATGATCAGTCTGAAGCCAATGAGTCTTAATGGCATAGTATGTTATGAGATTGCTTAAGCTTGGGCAGAATCTGGAAATTTTGAGATCCTCAACAGGAATGCACTAAATAACAGTAGTATGCCATGACATAACAAATGACATTTTCTATTAAAATTGCCTTAGTGGGTAAAATCATAGGTTTCATTACTATTTTTTGAGCTGTCCCTAAATATAGTACTAAACTAATAGTGCCACATGGGCATTGGCCTTATGTAGTGATAAATATAAAAATAACACACATTGCTCTGGAAACTCTGGTTGGGGCCACGACTTTCAGCTTTTCCCAGGTTCTAAAGCTAATGCATAAAGCCTAGATGGCTTGACCTACTTTGTTTTTTTAAACCAAAAAGACAGGGTAGAGTCTCTATGTAACTAACATGGAAATGAGAGGAGAGAAAGGGAATTTGTCTATAGCTATAGCTCTTGCTGATTGGACATTTTCCCGACAGAGGTATTCTAAGGAAAAGTATGTCGTCCTTTTCATTATTGTTAATTAGCAGTAAAACCAGGCTTTGGGGGCTCCACATCTCACAGGACATTAGCAAAGAAACAAAGTTGAAATTTTAGCACTAATGTGTAGAGTAAGGTCAGGCAGCTTGCCCGTGGAGGTTTCAGAACTGAGTTCGCTGATCTTTAAAAGACAAGCATTGCAGAGATATTTCACAAGGTGGAAAGAGAGAGTTGTAAATTCTAGCCCCTTTCTAATGCCTACTTCAAGACCAGTAGTTATTTAGTGATTTGTAACTGGCTATTGTGAAGGGTGTTGGATAAATGAAGTGGCTGGGGATATTTTTGGCATTTGAAATTGCAACATAGATATTGTTCATTATTATGTGAGGAACATACTATAACTATCAGCTTTATATTTAACTAGTTTTTTAGGGAATTTTCTCCTTCTCAATAGACTGTATTTCTATTATTTAACTGCTCTTTTTTATTTAGTGACTTTTAAAAAAAATCTCCTAACCATCTAGACATAAACTAGATTTAATAGACTAGCAATGCATAGAGTTGGGTCTGCAAGGCCAATAATATTTTATGACAGGCTATTCAGATGGAATTGAATTTCATTTGTTGCCTGTAGATGACAGTTTCTATTTACTTTCCAGAAAAAAATTCATGTTTTTAATAAATGCTATTATTTATATCATAAAATTACTTATTAAAGAATTTAAATAATACTACTGTGATGAGAATAAAAAATAAAAACTGCATTTAATAAACCCACTCTTTATTGTGATTTCTAAAATTCTAATATTTAATTTTATGCATATATATTTCCTTACTTTTATGCATGTAGTATATGTATGAATAGTTGTGTATAAGTTAACAGACCGAAACACTCTTTAAACTGATGACATGTTATCATGTGGTGCATACTATTCTGCAAATTGGTAATTTTTATTTAGTAAATTTTTAATATCTTTCCCTTATAGAGCATATAATCTCATATTCACCTCATAGTATCCCATTGTTTGCATCTGGTACACTTTATGGAACCATTGCTTAATGATGAATATTTTGTTTCAGTAGTTTTGGTATTACAAATGGATAAATATTTAAAATCTTGTAAAATATCATTTCACATGTATAAAAATACATTTTGAAAAATGGATAAATTCTTAAAATAGGACAACTATATTTATTGCTGATTTATCCTCTAAGAACATTATACTGCTGAACACGCCCACCAGCAGTATATGAGGATGTCACAAACTGGATGGGATGTTTCACCCTTTTAACAAATCGATCTCATTATTTCTTAAGACACTGAGCTTCATAGAATGATTTCTTTTCTGGTGTATTTGATTTGAGTGTGTTCACATTTTAATAATTATGCTGGTAGAGAGGTAATACCAACCCCCTTTAACTTCAGTCACAAAAACTTTATCCTATCATGGCAGCTTTCGCAAAACAGCAATGGACCCAGGAGGATGGATAACAAGTTCATGAACCATGTGGCTTTTTTCAGTAAAGTGGTAGCTAACACAGTATTCCGAGGAAAGCTAGGCAGGCAAGAGGTTAATATCCCCTTGGGAAGCAGCACTTGTTTCAGAGTCTGCCTCTGTGTTCTTCACCTTCTACACATTCCATAATTCTTCATTTTGCCCCTAGTCACGTCTTATTTCAATCATGTAGTCCCCAGGACTTGTGAACAGCAGTGGAACGTGACAGGCTTTTAAATGTATTAATATTGTGAGCATTATTGCGCGTAATCTTAATATAACAAACAGAGTAACAACAGATGTATTCTGCTGTTAAGTGTTTAGTAAGGTATCTATGTCTTGGCTCTTGATAGCCAATTTAAACAACAAAGTTCCTAAGCTCAAAGGGCAAATTATATCAAGGGACTAGCTCATGTGTTCTGTGGCATTTGATAACAGCCAAGATTAAATTGAAAGAAAGATGTTTAGAAAGGGAAAAAAATATATATCTACTTGAGTTTTTTTTAAATTATGCATGTGATTATTTATTTCAATCCTGTTGCATTACAGCTAAGTTGTGAGCTAAATCACAGCTGGTAGTGAGAATCACATTTAAAAATTTGAGAACATTTTAGTTAGCTTGCCAGTTTTTTTAGTAATGTATAAATATAATTTAAGCATGTGAAATATAACGTAAATTATAGTTTTTCTTTGCACTTTTTAAATTGTCTTCAAGGTGCTCTAACCTTGAGTTTCACTAATGAAAGGTAAAAATTAAAATATGCAACTATAGTATTTAATAGGTATTGAGGATATTTGGTAATGTCATAGCTGTCTATATCATATTCACTGACATATTTAATAACTGAACAGATGCAACTTGCTATGGTAACACATGGTACTGAGCAGCAGGGATCCCCGATAGATAAGTCAGTTTTTATTTTATTTCTTTATCCTCAAACCTTCTCTAATAATCCCAGATTTCAGTGTGTTTTGATTTGTTTGGCAGCAAGCAGATAAGAGGGATTCTGTTCTCTACTGTTGATTTTCAACAGGTTATTTGGCTTCAGGATACAAAGCCCATGAGATTCTTAAGTAAAATAACTGACTGATTGAGTAAAACACATAACACAGATTACTACACAACAATAAAGCACATGTGTATCCAGTACAAAATGGGTAGAGTACCACCTTCAAGGAAGGTCTGTAATATAGTCATGTGATAATCTCAGGTTAGTAAGAAAATTCTAGCACCTATTCTCAGCAAGTATCAGTTATATAGTAGGCAGAGTATTTAATTGTGATGGTCTGTGTACATATTTTCTAGTTGCCTTGCCTAACTAGCAATAACTCATGTCAGCAGAGGTGCCCGAGGGGAACTGGGGTTGTTTGATGTTGCAAGATTTGCTCCCTGAGGATCAATTCTTTGGAACTTTCCATGAACTATTTTCCAATCCTTTAATTGGTGGTGTCTGGAATAAAACACCTGACATGCATTCTAAAACTAAAATAAGATGACTGTCTAGCTGATATATTTTGAAATTCAAAAAAAGATGTGGAACTGATAAGGGGTTATTCGAAATGAATTTTAGCATTAGATTCTGTCCAGATATATTAAAAATTGTAAACTTGATGAAATTAGATATATCTTTTTGAACTTCAAGGATTTCTGGTCTGCTTTGTGTGGTAAGGGAATTATATTAGCCTGAAATCTAAAATGTGAGAAAGTTTTGTTCAAATTCCATGGAATGTGTTAGTGCAATATACTTTATCTGGAAGAGGGAAAGCAATTGTAGTTCAAGGCATTCCGCATCTTTTCAGAATTTATTCATCAGGGTTGGTATAATCATCAACGAGGATTTGTTTAAACACTCATAGCATTTGTTGTTTCTTGGTGTCAAGGTTATTATGCACAATCTGTATTTACCTCAACAGTCACACTAAATTCAGAGAATCCAGAAAAGTCCTCTAGGTTGCACAACTGGGAAAATTAATCTCTTTTCTGTGCAGGAGTAATGAGAATGATGTGTTTCCCCCACTGTCTGCAATGTTTCTCTTTGGTAATGGTGAATCTCAGGTTGTGTAGTTGGGGAATTGGGCTGATTATGCTTTCTGTTAGTGTGGCTCATAATTCACTCTAAACTTGCCTGTAAGAAAATATTCCTAAATACGTGGTTATTTTACTATCAATTTTCTGGCCAATAAGAGTGAAGAGCAAGAATATTTTTAAAGTGAGGCACTAAGATGAGAGATTTGCAAACTTGACATAACATTATTTTTCCACTTTATACTAAGGATGTAGGCACCTCGATAACTATGTGTTTTAGATTAGATTTGATTATTGAATATAAAACATTATATAAACTTAACTTCATAAAGCTTTTTTATCAACTGGGCTTGATGACAAATAAGTTTTGGTAAAATTTATGTACTCTGACTCTCTAAGGGCTCTTTCCAAACCAGAGAACAGTCTTATACATTACTTGAAGTATTGTATTCCCTCAAAAAAGGTACATAAGAATATGTTATTTGGGATAGTGAAATTTGTGTGAATAGCATATGGAAGTAGTATGAGTCACAAAATAAACCATCATCTTGGAGGAATTCTAGGGTTATTTAGATGGCAGGACAACTAGACGTGGCTATTTGTCATCTACCATTTCTGATGAAGAGATGGATCTAAATCTGTTTGGTGTAATGAAAGCAGATCACCCTGACTTAAAGTCCAAACCAATCTTTGAAGTGCAGTAACTATTCTTTCAAAAGAATAAAACCTGTAGCCACTGGAGTTTTGTGTATTTGAAGCATCATAAGGAAGGAAACAACTAAAATCTCTGACAATAAAGAAGGAAAAAAAATCTAAAGGTTGTTGGTATGTCTCCTTTGAGAGCTATTTAAATAATATGGAGTAATGGAATAATGCCGAGTGTGATGGCTCACACCTATAATCCCAGCACTTTGGGAGGCCAAGGTGAGAGGATTGCCTGAGTCCACGGGTTCGAGACCAGCCTTGGCAAATTAGCGAGACCTCATCTCTACATTAAATCAAAAAATTAGCCGGGTGTGGTGGCATGTGCCTGTAGTTCCAGCTACTTGGAAGGTTGAGGTAGTAGGATTACTTGAGCCCAGCAAGTCAAGGCTGTGGCGGCCATCAGCATGCCACTGAACTGCAACCTGGGCAGCAGACACTCCAACTCTACATAAATAAATAAATAAATAAATAAATAAATAAATAAATAAATAAATAAATAATATATATGTTGAAAAGGATACCCTTCCTTTGGGTGTGTGTGTGTGCATATATAATGAGAATCCCCAGGTTTTTAAATTAAGATCAACTAAAATGTCATTAGATACAAAGCTGAGGATTTCAGATCCCTGATAAGTGTCAGGATCTGGGAAGTCAGTTCACTCAGAGACTCACAAGTATTCTAACCCCTAATCAATGACTAAAGAAATCCTAATTTTTAAAAAGTAATAGACCATGGTGCTATATAAGCTATTGCCGTACTTACAGTTTAGATTCTTAGACAGTTTAGATTCTTAGACTCTGAGATAAACAAATATCTTTTTCTACAAAACCCTGAAGTTTGAGGAGGTTTAATTGGTTTTTGCTGAATACGAAGCTTGCTAAAGAGCTTTTGGCTGAGAAGAAAAAAAAAGAAGGCACTAAATTTTAGGAAAAACACATTCAAGTTTCCAGCATAATGTGATGAGTATTCTTCCATTCTAGGAGAATCATCTCCATTTGACAGAAATGGTGAGGTTGGTACCAGGAGCAGATAGATCCTCCCAGAAGGTGTTTGGGAGCTAATTGGCATCCAATTTCCACTGAAGGTAGAGAGCCTTTCATTCATTCATGAGTCATTTCTTGAGGGCTTTTAGGAACACAGAACCTTGTTTTTGGCACATAAATGTGGATGAGATATTGCTTATGCTTTAATAAACTTGAATAGTGAAGACTCTTCAGTAAGACTTTCAAATTTTAAAATGATGTAAAGACAACAATAGAAGCACTGAAACTTACAATTGTAGCATAAAAGAAAGAATAATGAATTTTGTCTTGGTGCCTCAGGCACCTTTGCAGAGGAGGCAGCTCAAGCATATGTAAGTGAGGAGCATGACATATAAGAGTAAACAGATGAGACCATCAGAAATAACAAGCTAAGGAAAGATAAAACATGGCGTATTTTACTAACTGTGTGCCCTTAACATAGTCAATGTTTTCTGAATGAATGGTTAAATGGGGGCATCTTATATATTATTTTTTTTCAAATAACAATAACTTAGACGGAAAGAAAAGAAGCCAAAGGACTGTAATAAGTATGCAAATGATGTCATACTGCCAAGAATCACACGGTAACAGTCTAAAGTTTTGCTGTTAAGTTTCTTTCAGCATAGTACCCTAGGATATAAAGGTGACCTTCAGTCAGGCATTCTGATGATAAACACAAAATGCACAAGCTGTCCTAAGACAGATTTTTGGGTCCCTGTTATAATTAATTCCGTCCATCTCTTTAGGCATTTCTGAAACATTATCTAAATCAAGAGTTGGGCCCTTATTAATAATACTTTTTGTATAATTGCACACCTAAAGAGTTTCAAAGCAAGTTACTATAAATCCAGTCAGATAAATAAAGGCCCTGGGATTTTAGAAATTTATTTTCAGGCTTTGTCTTTTCCAATCACTCAGTTTCTCAACTTAGTCAGTGAGCATGAATACTGTAATAACAATAGCATACAATCATGCTTGATATTCTCCCACAGTTCTGATGTGCACATTGAACATCTTGTTCAAAGGTGATTTTTAAAGATTTGATTGAGAACAAATCTACTGCTTTTTAGACAGTCTTTGTTACTCTTAATATTACCAAAATAGACCGGGCGCAGTGGTTCACTCCTATAATCCCAGCACTTTGGGAGGCTGAGGCAAGATGATTGCCTTAGCCTACAGGTTCGAGACTAGCCTGGGCAACTTGGCGAGACATCATCTCTACAATAAATTAAAAAAAAAAAAATAACTGGGCATGGTGATAAGTGCCTGTAGTTCCAGCTACTTGGAAGCCTGAGACAGAAGGATCACATGAGCCCAGGAGTTGGAGGTTGTGGTGTCTGTGAGCGTGCCACTGCACTTCAGCCTTGGCAACAGAGTGAGACTCTAACTCAAAAAAAAAAAAAAAATTACCAAAAAAATAAATTCTGTAAAATATATTTCCAGTTGTGCTCAGTATCAAAGACTGAGAGAAAAATTGGGGAGAATATCAATAATTTTAGGAGGCACTGTTTATGCTGTGTCTATTTTGCTACAATAACACTTCTGAATCTTCATAATTACCATATTAATCTTCACCAGTGTCTGATCCAGTTGTTATGCCAGGATCACCAGAAACATGACAAGGTCATTGCTTTTGACCCCTCAGAATATTACTAAGAAACTACTTTTAGTCAACATCTTGTGGAGGCTGACAGCACATAAAACAGGTTCTGTTATAGATATTTCTTTACTTTGTAAACATAATAATGATATGTCTTTGTATATCCTGTATAATTTAGAACTTGTGGTCATTCTTGACTTGAATTCTCTGCTTTGAGGATAGTAGGTACATGTTTGGAATTACCCCCATATCTGAAATCCACATTTTGAAATTATGTTAACATGGTGCCATTGATCATTAAATCCTGAATTGAGCTTTCCACTCTACTAACATATACAGAAGATTAGTGTGGAAGTTCTGTTGCTCCCTGAGGCTGTGGCTTTCTGGGCCAAATAAAGCACTTTTGATTTTTTTTTATTTTTTATAATGGCTTGAAGACAGAATGTTAAAAAAAAGAAAAGACTGCCTTTTGTCATGACTCACTCTGGGAAGTGTAGATCTTATAGGATCTCTTCATTTGGTGCTATGAAAATAAAAAGTGATGCAAAAAATAATAATAATTTATTCTGTTTTCTCATTCTAGTTTGTGAATACTTCAGCTGTATAGCTTAATGCCTGTTAATACAATCTCCTCACTCCAATTCAAAATCAAAATTTTAAAATTGAACCCATCTCCTTATAATCTGTGTTCTATTTCAAAGTTAAGCATGCTGTTTGAATAAAATATAATAGATACTACAATATTTATAAACACCCAAGCAGTACACATTTAGGAACAATTAAAATCTTTTTGATGTTGAAGCTTTTTAATAATAACTTTTCTGACCCCATCTCCTCTCTGCTCCACTTTCTCCATTTTTTTTCTACTTATGAGCAAATTTAGTTCTTTGAAATATTTAACCAGTGTAGCCAATTGAATCTGAGGTTTAGCAGTATTTATATGTGAAAATAACTTCTATTTCTGATAACTTATCTATTGATAGATGTTTTATTCTCTAAAGTCTTACCTAACATGATTAACATATCAAAATTGTGCCATCCTGGGCAACATAGTGAGACCCTGTCACTACAAAAAGTCAAAAAAATTATTCAGCTGTGATGCTTCATGCCTGTAGTCCCAGCTACTTAGGAGGATGAGGAGGAAGGATTTCCTGAACTCTAGAGGTTGAGGATGCAATGAGCCATAATCGTGTCACTGCACTCTAGCTTTGGCAACAGAGTGAGACAATGACTCAAGGAAAAAATCAAAATTGTAAATTTGGACAGATTTCTGGTAGAATTTACTTGATTTTGTAACAGCTTTCAACTATCCTTTTTATCACTCTTGTTTCCAAACTAGGGCCTTTTGTTTCACTTTCTCTTAGCCTTTAACCCATTTGATTATTAACTAGAGAACTAGAAGAAATATGCCAATTATGTACTTGGTAAAATTTTCTTTAGCTAATTCACTTTGCATAGGCTTTATGGTTGGCCAAAGTATACAATACACACTGTTGAACTGGAAAATGAACAAAAATAATTGCCTGCTATGCAAAAGTTTGACTATATAACAATAATTTCTTAATTCAGTTTGTCTTGATTCTTTACTACTATTATTAATATGATGTTACCTTATTTTACATATTATCCTATAGCTCAAAGAATTATACACATAATCTTTGGCGAACAATTCCAGAAGGCACAGAAAGTGGTTCTTATTATGCATATTTAATGAATAAGAAAAATAAGGCCTAGAGAAGATAAACGTCTACTTAGAGGATAAGCAAAGATCAGAATTCAGGTCTTCGGATTCCATAATTGTTACATTTTTAAACCACATTTTTATTTATAAAATTAATGTCTTCCCCCAATATTATTTGATTGAGGCAGTCTTAAGCATAGGGAGCTATAATATTCATCCTTGATAGCAGACCATGTTAATGTGAGTTGGACTCATTTGTTGATCTTAAAGCACATTGACACATAACATATGATATTTATTTATAATGGGTCTTTATTTTAAAATGTGTGCCAAGGGCATAATAAGAGTTGAATATTCTATACTTCCAGAAAGGCTTATAATAACCATTTTAAAAAAAATATGCAAGACCAGCATATTCAGTTATGAAAATGGGAGTAGGATTGGGATGAAGGTGGAATGCAAATGGACATTAATACAACCATAAGAAAAAAATAAAGCAAGCATGCATCAGAAAAAATTAATTTCAATTCCCAGGGAGATATAGAAAGGTAATTACGTAAATAATATATTATCAAAAATGAGTCACGTAAGGGTTTATAGCCATCTATCTTGTTTCTATTATATGTAGAATGCAGGTAATAGTCTAACTGCAAATCAGTGACCTAACTATATTAAAGTGAGTTGTGTCCTAGCAATACTGCAAATTTTATTTCACCTTACATCAGTTTATAAAATCAGGATAATAATACTCCCCTCTCCACCTCACAGAATTATTCTGAAGATGAAATGGAACAGGATGTAAATGTACTTTGGAACATTGAAAATTTCACAATGCAACATAAAACATGTAGGAAAACAGTTTCATTATCTTGTAGTCAGACTTTGTTAAAATGCAGTTTATGTTATGACTTTTGCATGAAATCTAGAGAGATATTCTTAGGAAACTCCTAAGAAAAATCAGAAAAGTTAAGCTTTTTAATTTAAGAGCTGGAAGTACCTGGAATAAAGACTACATTTGAATTATCTTAAAACACTGTTTTATAACTAGAGAATAGATTTTTTTCCTGTATCGGCTAGAATTAATATTGTAGCTATTGCTTAGATTAGTCATAACAATGTTGACATCAATCTATTCCTAGACAAAAAATGCTCCAAATTATTTGATATTTTACCCATTAAATACTAAAAGTTTGGAATATAGAGTTACTGATTTAGTTGGAAGTAACTGAAAAGATTTAGTCTTAGAGAGTTGCTGATGTGTCTTATGCAAACTACTTGATAAAGATAAAGTCATGTGCTCAAGATTGTCCCATTTGTACTATGTCCAAAAATTGATGTGATCATAGTCAGAGCTTCCTAATACTTCCTAAAGTGCTCTGTCTTTTCCCTGGCCTGATGAAAATTGTACAGTGTCTTGAATTAAAATACAGAAGATATTTTTTTTTGTTGTTTTTTTTTTTGAGTTGGAGTCTCACTGTCGCCCAGACTGGAGTGCAGTGGCCGCTCCCAGCCACCGCAGCCTCGACCTGCTGGGCTCCGGCGATCCTTCCGCCTCAGCCCTCCCAGTAGCTGGAACTACAGGCGCACGCTACCACGCCCGTCTAATTTTTTTGATTTATTGTAGAGATGAGGTTATTCAATTTGTAGAAGAGTTGAGAACTGATGAGTATCCCAAGCTAGAATGAAGTGTCAAATCCAAGAACATAAGACTGGAGACTATAAAACTGAAAATCATCTTTGAGTGAAACATAAAGTAAGCAGCAAGCAAATAAATAAACTTTTGCAATTTAGTTATCAGCATAAGTTTAACATAAGTCAATAGTTTTAATGAGGTTACTAAGTAAAACTAACCAATTTTCAATTGCAGTGATATTTGGAAAGGTGGATATGATGAACTCTTCTTACCAATACCGATAACTCACTTGAGGTTTTGTGAACTTCTCTATTTGTCATATTTTCTAGACGATGATGAAAAAACTTGAGACTGAGTTGAATTGCACACTTATCAAATAAGTTAAAAGTGATCAGGGATGTTGCTTAGGAATCCAAAGGAGATTACTTGAACCAGTAGCTCCTCGTAATAATTCAAGGAGGCATTATAATTAATTGACTTGGAGAAATATCTTACAATTATAGCTTAGAGATGGAACGTGCTACCTCACGTTCCATCTCTAAGTCCCTTTCTATGGAGTTTGGACAGATTAAGCATTAGATGACTGGCTGGACTAAAAGACTTTCCAATCCTATTGTATTTTCTTAGTATTCTATTATGTTTAATAGGAAGATGGATTCTAGCAGAAACTGACAACAGTTGTAGTTGATATACAGCTTGAACATTATCAAGAATGAGATTGCAGCCGGGCTCGGTGGCTCAGCCTGTAATCTTGCGCCTTTGGGAGGCTGAGGTGAGTGGATGGCCTGAGCCTGCGGGTTCGAGACCCACCTTGGCCACTTGGCGAGACCTCATCTCTACAATTAAAAAAAAAAAAAAAAAAGAACCGGGCATGGTAGCGCGCGCCTGTAGTTCCAGCTACTTGGAAGGCTGAGGTGGATGGATCGCCGGAGCCCAGCAGGTCGAGGCTGCGGTGGCCGGGAGCGGCCACTGCACTCCAGTCTGGGCGACAGAGTGAGATTCCAACTCAAAAAAAAAAAAAAAAAAAGAATGAGATTGCCATTGTTGTTTTACAAACTGTATATTCACCATAATTTTCTTTCTTGTCTTTTCTTATATTCATAGTCATATAGATTTTATTTATTCATTTTGCAAAATCTATTTTATGAATACAGTGAATAAAGTTTTAATAGAATGCAAGCTATACACGGGAGGAACTTATGTCTACTTTGTTCATCTCTATATATCCAGCACCTAAAACAGTGCCTTGTTCCTTATGAGTTCATTTTATATTTGTTGAATGAATAAAGATATTATAATCAAACCATTAATTTTGCAGACATGGAGACACAGTCAATTAAGCATGTTTTACAGACCACAGTATAGATACCACCCTTTTATAGACCAGGTCCAGAAGTCAGGCTTCTTTGGTCCCACCTAGTTCACTTGACCACTGTTTTTCAAGCTAAAGCTCTTAAGCTCTCAAGTGTATGCAACACTGTTCTAATGTCAAAATGACAGAAACCAGCTCCTGTCTACCATTGTACTGGTGCTAATTTTTATTAACCATTCATTATAAAGGCAAAATGTCTCTTAGGGAAATTAGAAACTTGGAAACCTTTTCAAAGATCGATGTCTTTATTACGACTTTAATCAGTGTTTCTCAAACTAAAACCTGCATGCACATTCTTACAGTTTAGAAATTCCTATGACGAAGGACCACTTTACTTTCATAAGGACTTGGCAGCTACTGACTCTTGCAGATACATCAGTTTACATCTGGCTTCCATTTACCCTTGGAGATTCATGTATTACAAGCAAATTGGGAAAAGTTAAAGGGGCTAAGTGTGGTTGACAAAGACATCTTGTTCCTTTTCTTTTTCTAAAAATATTTTTTATTTTAAAATTGTGGGGTACAGTTAAGGGTTAGGTATACAAATATGCATCGTTCAGGTACCCTTGTTGATAAGGGGTGGCCCCCCGTCCCCAGACAGATATTGACTACCATTAATCCCACCTCCCTTCCTCTCCCTGTCCCCCCCTCCCCATAGTTTCCTGCCACTGTCAATCCTTTTCTTGTAGTATTTTGATAGATGTTCAAGGTCCACTTATGAGTGAGAAAATGTGATACTCAGCTCTTTGTTTCTGTGAGAGATCACTCAGTGTTATAAACTCTTGTTCCATCCAGGTTGCTGCGATTCTTTTCAGGTGATCTGAGTAGTATTTTTTGTTTGTTTGTTTCCTAAGAATATTATTTTTCCTCTGCCTTCTCTGCTTAAGTAAAAGAACTATAGAATCCCACACTAATTTCAACTTGCATTTTACCAATTTCGATGCTAGAGATTCAAACAACCATGTAATGACAGAATTAACATTCATCAGTTAACAGGTATTTATCAAAAACCTCTATGTTTTGGCATATCCTTGGAGACTAGGTGTAAAGGAAGAAAAAAAATAGGCAAAAATTAATGCCCTCATGAGACTTATGTTGTAGGGTCACACAACACAACATGTCTTCAAAATTAGCCATTTAGCTAAAGTGGGATTAGTCATGTAATGGTTGAAATAATCTATGGGAATAGTGTGGATATGATCTTTTCTAGGCAAGCATATTTTTCTTTGCAAATTCAAACCATATTTTGATCACTATCTTGAAACTGCTTCTCCTGTTGATGTTCTGCTTTCCTGCTGAGAGGCTATGACATTTATAAAGAAGAAAGTGGCATGAATTAAAACGGAAAAAAGAATAGATTACTTACAAACTTTTAAAAAAATTTTACTTACAAACTTTTTTAAAAATTATATGTTTTGGTTCTAGGAACATGTACCCAGTGTTCATTGAATCTGAAGTCTGTATATTAGATCCTTGGGAGACAGTGTTAGTGATAGGAGACCTTATTAGCGAAAGTAGAGTAGATTCAGTTTGCCAGTAAGCAAATATTTCTGTCTAGTGTAGCTCTTGAAATGTACCAGGATTCCATATTGATTTGCTTTCATGAATGAGCACAAAATAATGTAAGATTTATAAGCAGTTCAATTACAGCATATTCCTGAAATTGTCAATCATGTTTATTAAATGAATAAAGAACAAGTATCACCTGTTCTTTTTTTTTAACCTTTTCTTCTTGATGAGGTCAAATTATTATACTTATCAAATAAGTCTGGTTGACTAAGAACTATTTGGCATTTAGTACTGAGAGTAATGAATGTCATATGTAGAACTGATAATTCAGAAATTTGCCTACAGAATACAACATATTGATGTTTTGTTTTTTGTAAACATTAATCTTCATTATGCTGACATTTCTTCATGTATTTAGTGCATAATAGTAGACTTAATTAGTGCTTACATATATAAGGTTTTATAGACTTCAATATGTATGAGAATATTCATGACTCCTTAGTCATCATATTTCCTTTGCTGTTATACTAGAAATCAGATTTTTATTTCATTTCTTTATTATCTTCTAGTATAAAAATTGCAAATTTTATAATTCAGTTTTACTAGTCTGTTATTACAGAAGTTTAATCATCTTTTTGATACTATAAATAGTTTTATTTGAAATATGAGTAGTTGATCATTAAATGCTATTTTGCACTTTTTCCTGAGTGCTATCAAATTTAGGATTTAAACATGATGTCTAAATCATATAAGTGTATAAA
The DNA here is from genome assembly GCF_000164805.1 of Carlito syrichta. Lineage (NCBI taxonomy): Eukaryota > Metazoa > Chordata > Mammalia > Primates > Tarsiidae > Carlito > Carlito syrichta. The sequence goes on along the minus strand of NW_007253559.1, from coordinate 351,402 downwards.
TATGTGTGCGTACATGTTTGTATGCTCATGTATGTGTGTTTTTGTTTTTACTGAACCTATCTACTCATTTGGGAAGAAAATTTTCAGTTATGATTAATTGGGATGTTGAGCTTTCTTGCATAATGTACAAGAAGGACCTGCGTCAATCACTTTTTCTCCAAAATAAAGTTTTGCTTGAATTTAGTGACCATTTTTCAATTTTTTTCAATTAGTTTGGTAAGTTCACATTTTATTTTCAAACCATTTAGAGAAATGGATAATGATTATTATTTAAAAGTTTGCTTTCTAATGGAACTCATTTATCAGTGTCTTAATTTCGTGGTTTGGGGATTTCCAATAACTATCCATCACTTAGATTTGATTAAACCACTTAAATAGTATGTGTTTATGCAGAGTGCAAGTCTTGTCTGAAAGCAGTGAGTAAAAATTTTATTTTTTAGAAACTAAGTATATCTTTGTTTTGAAAGATGCCTTAAATTAGTATATACTAATATATGAATAGCAATAATATTATGTTCTTTGCTGGAGTCCAGCTCCAGGAGAGAGTCAGGGCTTGAGACCGGGGAATTGGGAAGCAGCAAAAAAGAAAAGATGAAAACAACAGGAATCCTCTTCCTGGGGAGAGCTCAAGATTGCCAATTTTTATTTATTTTTCACAAGCTTATATAGGTTTTCCACTCAGCCCTGGACCCACAAATGTATCTTATGTTGCTAACCAAACACCCACATACATCCTTTTTGCACTCACAATAAGGTTGACCTTTAACAATTTCAACCACAGATGGTGTTTTTCTTAAGTCAAACATTTGTGAACATCCCGGTTGTCTTCCTAACTTTCTCATAACTATTTACTATTATAGGCCTATAATATCCTTACCCTATAAAGCTAAACCTAACCCTAAGTCTTATTTAATTTACTTACTACTATATATTTATTTCTATTAATCTTATTTCTATCCTTAAGTCTCTATATTTTCTTAACTATCACTTATACTATTATATATCTCGTATCTTACTAGTTTATCTTATCTTACTATCTTATTATTAATATTCTAAATTCTATCTTCATTAAACTACTTATTTAATCCTAAAATATCTTAACGTATTTTTTTTTATCTCAAATGGTTGTCTTCCACCAGCTCTCAGCTGGGGTCTGTTGTTTATGAGGAAGTGGCCGACTTATTCTTCTCGGTCTCCTGCTGTTTACTGAAAAACATCTTTACACACCCTAAAGGGCACCCTTTTTGCTGCAATCTCACCTCCAGTATGCCTATGTATAATTTTTGCTATCAAATGCCATCATCCATTTGCGCATCTATTATCTCAATTAAAGAGAGAACATTCTCAAGCCTATGCACACAATCCTTCAAAGTTAGGGAAGATCCTTCAACAGGATCCATGGGGCTTTGCCTCCGTCATGGCTGCATTTTACTGGGGCCTTGCTCCCAGCTGGCGTTTTTCTTGTTTTCAGGTCCCTTTTACCTTACTTTTACTAGTGTGTGTGGATCCCAACAGTTCTTGGTTGTGTTTTACATAATTACATAACTAGTAAATAATCTATTTCTTCCTACTATTTAAAAAACATATTCAGCAGAAAATGAATAAAATTTATACAACTATGAGTATAAGAAAAGACAAGAAAAAATTACAGTGAATATACAGTTTGTAAAACAATAATGGCAAAACATTTATGAAATATGTGTTCATACTTAGCTGCAAAACAATAAGTTAACTTTAATTGCCTCATAACGACCATATGCAGTCTCCATATAAATTAGTGCATGGATCAACAAGTTTATTAATTTCACAAGATTCACTCAATGATCACTATCAGTGATTATTCAAAACTGCAGTTCATTTTATGCTCATTATAAAATTATTGCTGGTTTTCCAATAATAGCTGTGATTCATATTTTTTACACTCCTAATTAATACCTGTGAATATGGATGCAATTAAATATTAATCAGATTTAACTTTTACAGTAATATACTACCAATCCTCTCATCTCCAAAAATGCCAGTAGATTAAAACTGGATTATCCTAGTTAGGAAGCTAAAGTTAATAATAATTTAAGAGGTTTTTTTTTTTTGTGCATAAACCAAACACAATATGACATAACATAGCAAAATGTTATTTCCATAGTAAAGTCTCAATATTCAAGTTTTCATTCAAACATTTTAAAAATTGGATGCAATGGGAAAGCAATATGAGTGACTTCTTGTATTCTTTAGACAAAAGTTCATGCATGAAATGCGGTTGGGTCTCATTACCTAGGACTGATAGAACTAATTGCTCTTATTTTCTTCAGATTATTAGTATTTGTCTGTGAGTGATAATAGTTACCCAAAATAGTTACAATTTTGTCTTTGAATGGGGGAAATAATATTAATGAGTTAAAAAATAAACTGTAAGAAGTGAAATAAATTGTATGCTTGTAATGCATACAATTATTGCATGCAATGGATGTAAAGGGAATTCTCGCAGAGGCTTTTCAGCATAAGTAAGATTTAAATCTATGACATTTCTATTCTTACTCATTTTTTTATTGCAGCAAGCATAAATTATATGAAAACACCAAAAAATATATATTATTTGCTTAGTGAGAAGAAAGCAACTATCTGTTAAACATTTTCCATGTTTTTATTGAAACATGTTTTATTTCTATGCATGCTTAAGTGGTAAGAATGTAAGCATCAGTTTGTGGCAGAGTTCAATAGAAATTCCAAAAGACTAATTTTGTTTCTTTTTTTGTTTGTTTTTAGTATCCATGCCTTGGATTTAGTATATGGACAAAAACTAGCTCTTAATGAGTAAATTTTAATTATGGTCCTAATAATTTCTACTTTTATAGTCTTAGGTTACTTAGTTTCTAAGTATCAGTCTTCTCATTTGTAACATGAGAGTTTCAATAACACTCACCTTGTGGAGTTAGACTAAGTAAAATAAGCAAATAAGGCTTGTGAAAGGCCTAACATAGTTCAGTGCACCTTAAGTATTAAAGAAATGGTAGCTATTATTTTACATTAATGATTTAAATGAGACTCTCTGGCATTTGTTGACACACCAAATCTGTAATGTTTATAACAACCAAGGTCCAAGTTAACTCCTTCTCTTAACCTGAGATAAATGAAACTCACTAACTTTGCTACGCTTTCTGTGAAAATAGTAGCTTTCTCAAAGAGAGGAAGTACTCCGGTGGTGAAGACAATAGAATTGCTTCGATTGTTTGCTCTTTTAGTATTAAGAGTACCTCACAACCTTGTGTTTTGGTCTTGCTTAAAGTGTGTGGGCATGGATTCTCATACTTTTTTACTTAAAGCTTGAGCCAAAACACTTTGGTATGAAAAGATAAGTGGTATGTAATAAAGTATAATGTCACATCTGCTGTAAATTTGAAATGAAAATTATATATATTTAATCTTTTTATTAAATGTAGTTTGTGTGAGAAATCTATTCACCATTTATAGGTTATTAAAATAGACAATGAACAAAACTGAAATGTTTTAACATCAAATGTGTTAACACAGGAAAGTTAGCACATTTTCAGAGATGTCTTAGCTCGATTTTTAAAAAATATATATTAAAACTAGAAGGACCTATGTTGTAGTCAAGAGTAATTAAATGTAGATGAGTTCTGTTTTGTTATCCTTGAATGTTAGTCCTGACTCCAAACTGAGGACAGTAGACATTTGGAACCTGCATTTTTTTATTTTTTGAGAGTTTTGGGGAGATAAGGTGGAATACAACCCCTGCAGGTACGTGGACAGGAACCAAGATCCTCCACTACCACCCCTGTGTCTAAATCAAATAGAAGATAACTGAGACACATGGCTTTTTAGTGAATGGAATGTGTTTGACAAAAGTTATTATCCTCTTCTCAAAGCTAGAAAAGTATGCCCTGTGAGAAAGATTTATAAAAATAGTAGATGACCTTCAGATGAGGGTACTAGAATTGTATTTCTTTGTTGTGAAGCCTACTTGGTCAGTAAATGGCTGTCAGTAGGGTAGCAGCATTGTAGTAACCTGTACACACACTATTTGGTAAAGTGAGGATGTGTATGTTGCTCATCAGTTCATTGGACATCTCAGAAAGTTGCTGGGCATGAATCCATTGTGTGGATACATAAGAGGTCATGCCCCAGGAGCATAAGTTACTGGCTGAGAAGGTGAAAGTGGTTAAGAGGATATCCAGTCTACCACTGGAGAGAACTGAGCAGTGTATTACAGAAGAACACCAGCATTTGTACACCAGACAGTGGAGTTCTCCTGCCAGCCATTGCAGGCCATAAATCCACCATAATAAACTGGTGGAGCATGGCAGCTGACCATGTCCAGATAGGAAAGATTTGCCTTTTCTTCTTTGTTTTTTTTTCACCCAATACTTAAAAAGAAACTGGGCCTGGAAGAAAAGGGAAATAGTCTGCAAGTCATATCCCAAACTGGGCTGTGTCCTTTTTACCTTGTAAGGAGACAACTAAGGTCCTAATTTGTGTTGTGTGTGTAGTTGAGAAGAGATTTGGAATGACTGAAAGGCTGTGAACTTAAGTCATCATGTTACTGAGAGAACTTAAACAGTGTCTCATGCCTGTAATCCCAGCACTTTGGGAGGCAGAGGCAAGAGGATTGCCTGAGCCCAGGCCCTCGAGACCAGCCTGGGCAACTTGGTAAGACCTTGTCTCTACAATACATCAAAAACTTAGCCAGGCGTGGTGGCATATGTCTGTGGTTCCAGCTACTTGGAAGGCTGAGGCAGAAGGATCACCTGAGCCCAGCAGGTCGAAGCTGCGGTGGCTGTGAGCTGGCCACTGCACTCCAGCATGGGCAATAGAGTGAGACTCCTACTCAAAAAAAAAAAAAAAAAAAAAAGAGAGAGAGAACGTCACTAAATGTGTGACAGCTGATTTAGAACTAAAGCTAATCATATTTGTTTCTTGAGAGCAGATTCTTCAGTAAGCAAAATGCTTTTGTGGAGACAACTGGTACACTTGAAGGAGCATAGGATTTGAAAGAAAGTAGATAGACTTTGAAGTATAAAACTTCATTCAAATTCAAGTTCCATTATACACTAGCTATGGAACCCAAGCAAATTATTTAACATGTACCACTTTCTGTTTCCTTATGGGTAAAAGTGGATTAACAATGCCCAATTTATTTAAGAAGATTAAGGGAAATTAAATATATAAATATGTGTGTGTGTATGTACACACACACACACACACACACACACACACACACACACACACACACTCTAGAACAGACCATAAAACATATAAGTAAATCAGGGTTTTATTTTTCCATTGTGACAGTAAGAGGTTATTCAAAAGGCAAATTGAAGAGGCATTATTTTTAAAAACTCATCTTGCAAAAAGGTAGGAAAATATGAAAAATATATCAAGAACAATTTAATAGTACTTTTCTACTTTTACTCTTAGCAGATTCATATACCTGTTCTAACCCAAGAAGATTGTTTAATGTCAGGTAGTTAAAGTGTGGAGATAGTTTTGGTGAGCATATTTTACCTGTTCTGAAATTTATCACATCATATTGATCAATCCTGTTTACATTCTATCACAAAATCCCTGGTAAATTTTAGCATCTAAAATACTTTTCTGAATTTATTCTATGTATTTCATCTGGGAAAAGACTGCTAGAAAAGCAGCTATTTTTAACCTAATGTACATTTAAGATATGAATTTCAATATTGCAAAATGACCCTAAAACATATTACATAAAATATATAATTTAAATATATACTATAAACATTAGTTATTATACACAAGTTTGCTTTGTTAATATTTTAACATGTGAAAAGTTTTTAAACATTACTTGAATAGTTAAACAAAACTAAACAAAGAAAACCTTCTAGACATTATTTCAGATTGTCTACCTGAGAACCCATAATGTCACCTTGTTGAGAGACACAAGTAATTTTAAACCTGCGGTGCTGAGGTGTGATTATTGCAGAAGATGTGGTATACTGATGCTCAGGTTTAGGTGGGATATATGACCAATGAGGAGGGAATGGAATTAGACTGTCCAAAGGGATATAATAAGGAGTAATGGGCTGAAATTAAGTCAGGACAGTTCCAGCTAACTAGAAAGAAAAAAGTGTCTTCTGAGATCTTATTATTTTCTGACATACTCTCACTTGGGAAATAATGAAAATGCCAAGAATTGGATAATTTTAAATTGGCCTGACCACCTAGTGAAGAATTTTAATTGTGAGAACCTGTCTTAAAACTGGTTTTCAAAAGCCTTGTTAGGAGAAAAAAAAAAAAAAGATGTGCATGTTTATATATGTGTGTATGTATGTCTATGTGTATATAACTACATTGTATTGTATACATGTACATATGAATCCACAAATAATTTTTGCTGGTGAAAATGTTGTAAATAAGGGAGCTTTCTAGAAATTCTTTTTTTTTTTTTGAGTCAGAGTCTCACTCTGTTGCCCAGAATAGAGTTCAGTGGCACGTTCACAGCCTCTGCAGCCTTGACCTGCTGGCCTAAGGTAATCCTTCCACCTCAGCCTTCCATTTAGGTGGAACTATAGGCGTGTGCCACGACACCCGGGCAATTTTTTGATTATTATAGAGTAGACATCTTGCCATGTTGCCCAGGCTGGTCTCGAACCTGTGGGCTTATGCAATCCTCTTGCCTCCACCTCCCAAAGTAATGGGATGATGGATGTGAGCCACTGTGCCCGGCTAGCAATCCTTTGAGGGATGGTGGTAGTGAACATTTTTAATGGCCATATAATTCATATATGATATAATTCACTCAATGTATACAGTATAATGATTTTTAGAAGATTCACAGAGTTCTGCAACCATCATCATAATCAAATTTAGAACATTTTTGTAGTCCCTAAAAGAAGTGTCTTTTCTCTCCCTCTTCCAAATGCTAAGTAACAACTACTTTCTCTCCATATTCCTTTGCTTATTCAAGGCATTTCACAAAAATAATCATACAATATGTGGTCTTTTGTGACTGGCTTTTTTCATTTGTATAATAGTTTCAACATTTATCCATGTGTTATTTTACATCAGTACTTTGTTTATTGCAAATTCTGAGTATTATTTTATTGTGTGGATATACCCCAATTATTTATCTCTTCATCAATTGATGTACATTTGAGTTGTTTCCACTTTGGGATTCTCATGTATGATACTGCAATAAGCATTCATGTAAAAGTTTTGTGTAGGCAGTGCTTAGCTATTTGATGTTTGATTTCTTGTTTTACATATACGTGTATATGATAGATAATTTCATATAATATAGAATTTTATTTTTGATACATTGCATTTTAAAGGGCTTGTTTTCTGGGGATCCTTGAAAGAATTGAAGTGAATTATATAATGTATATTCCAAACAAAATTTTTTTTGAGAAAGCAAGATTTATTGAGGGGATTTATTGAGAAGATTGTTTAATGTCAGGTAGTTAAAGTGTGGAGATAATTTTGGTGAGCATATTTCACCTGTTCTTGAATTAGAAGGTAGACTTTTGTATCTTAGCTCTTTTCTTACATATCTTATGTACAACATGCATACACATACACACATATGTATCGCTCTTATATTTTTAATTTAGATATGTGCATTTTTATTAAAGAAAATCTGAAAAAGGAAAAAGGAAAAAGTCATGGGCAGTATCATCAAGCAAAACCAACTTACTTATTTTCTTTCAAATTTTAATTTCACATAGTTGTGTTGCACCATCTCCACGATTTTGAGTGCTGCTTTTGACATTTACCTTATAACACCAGCATTCTATGTTAGTGTAACCCTTATTAACATAAGGTTAAAGACTTTTGGAAGTTCTCTCACAGTGAATTTTTCTTCTTGTGGCTTTAGGTTCACTTTAGTGATCTTTGGGTCAAAAGCTGCATAACCAACTAGAAATTTGGAGAAAATTTTATTTTGTGAAATATTTCACAGTATTAACTTTATATTTTTCACTTAGATTCAGATTGTATTTTTTCCTACATGTTGTGGAATTCAAATCATTTTTTCCCCAGGAAAACTCACCCAATCACTGCTGGTAGGATTAAGAAAACCTAAATTCATATCATGAAGCTGTTGAACAGTTTTCAGCTCTAAGGAAAAAGAAGAGGAAGAAGAAGAATAAGGAGGAGGAGGAGGAAGAGGAAGGGGAAGAAGGAGGAGGGAGGCAGAAGAAGGAAGGAGGAGGAGGAGGAGAACTACTGATTGTAGTTATTTCTTTGAAATGTCATTTTGAAAACATAATACACGTAATGTAACACAAATCATAGGGCACATATCTGTTCTTTTCTTCCATCCCCAAAGCTGAGACTTACAGAGTTAAACTTTTCATCCTAAGAATATAGACTTGCACAACATTGCAATATGTCTTGTGAATCAGAAATGGAATCTTCATGATGTCTAGGGTAGAATTGTATGTGTGACTACATCTATATGCCAATAGACAGTATCCAAAAAGCAAGGTGAGCATTAACCTGCCATCAAAAGTAAGCCCTGGAAAACTCAGTATATTGATATATTAGTTAAGATGGAATTTCAACTTCAAACTTATACTAATCAGAGAAAATATTGACTAGTGTAAAAGTACCTTAACCCTTCAAACGTGGACCCCTGTACAAAAATAAGACTCCATAATAACAAAAGACAGATTCAAGAGTGAAAAGACCCATGTCAAAAATAGTAGAGCTGGCTTGACTATTGGTTTTTCAGAGTCTGTGCTTTCTACAATAGATTGTTAAGGAAGAGTTAGGCCAATTTAACTTGCTGTTGTTACCTTTGTAAAACTTGAGGAAAATAGCTATTCCTCTTTGACTTCAGTCCAAGGATACTGAGTTTTCAATCTTTGACCCCAAGAACTCAATTATGACTTTAATTCAGTTATCAGAAGTCCTGACAATAGATTTGTTAGCTCTTCACCTGCTCCTCGACCTTGGTTCTCAAGGCTCTACACAGTTTAGTCATCCATTGTACCCTCTCAGGCTTTGGGAGATCTTTCTTACCATTTTCTGGGCTGCCCTCTTTAGGACCTTCAATTCCATCTCCCATTGACATCAAACAATTTTTAATTTTCCAGCCTGTGCCCCTTTCACTGTTACTTTTTCCAATATACTCCCAAGTTGTTGAGTGTTACTATAGAGTTATTTTAAAAGTCTAAACAAACAAGATGATGAATTCTACTTAAAATTTATGAATTTTCACATCTTATGAATTTCCAACACGTTCTCTTCCTTTCTCACTTGCTACCAAAGATGTTGTATTTGGTTTTATTATCAAGGTTGAAACCAGTTTGCTGGCCTTACCTCATCTTTACCCATATCCTCTTATTTTCACATACACTGCAACTGCTTTAAAAAAATCTTCTCATATTCATCAATTAGCTCCTCCTTAATATGTTTTCTTAGCCTAGAAATACATCAATTAGGCTATAAATATGAGACAGGGTAGCAAAGGCACCAATGATCCCAGAAGAGAGGTTTAATTCAAATAGCCTTTAGTTTTCTGTATTGCCTCTCAAAAATCACATTTCTCATTACGGTTCAAGTTTAATGGTAACTTATTTCTGAATTCTTCTGATACACCACTCATGTGTAGTGAATCACTCCTTCTTTCATTTACTGTAGTCCTTTGTTTGTATGTGGTGTCTATTGTGATATACCAGTACCACGCAATAGGCGTGGTAGCTGCATATAGGCATATATGCTTTCCCCTGTAATTTGTGGTATCTTTAAACCTGGAAAAATAGGAGCAATTGCGCCTTGCAAGAGGAGAGATAGTCAATAACTATGCATCGAACAAAAGTAGAGTTGATGGTCTTAGAAATCATGGGTGGGAAAAATATAATTTAAGAAAGACTTTAAAATATAGGTGATGAAGTGAAATATAAAACCATTGGACTAAGGACAGTGTGATGCCAGCCCTGGGAAAGTACTACCTTGGAAGCAAACCCTCCAGCCCCACTCCAGCCTTTGACTGTCGACAGCCAAAGTCAAAATCTTTACTGCCATCTTATGAGACACTGAGCTAGAACTGCTCAAAGACTCTTGAATTACTGATTCATAGAAACTGTGAGGATAGTGTATGTGTATTGTTTGAAGTCACGTAGTTTGATGGAAATTTATTACACAGCAATAGATGACGAGTACACCTTCTTTTCCTAATGAAACCAGTTTTGTGATACATGGAGTATTTTCTGTGAACTCAGAAGATGTAAGTTAATTAAATTAAAAGAATAATTTTAGAACAGTACTAATGAGTTATTCTCCCTAGTGTTATATGGGTTTAAGGCTCTACTGGATCTTTGCCCTTTATCACCTGATGTGATATTTACACATAAGTACTCATTTTAGTACATCTTCCACTGAATCGTAACATTGCTATTCTCTCTTATTTATTTTTCAGACAACATTGACCACCACAGAGTCTAGTTTAATGGATTGAGATAAGGTCCTAATATCAAGGTTTCTTTAGAGCTCCACATGTGATTCTATTATGTAGCCAAGGTTGAGAATCACTGAGCTACTTTGTGATTATTATATTTTTATGCTCCTCACTAGATTCTAATTTATCACATAGCAGTGACCATTCTTTTCATCTTCTTTTTGTATAGCACTTATCACAGTGCCTTGTCTAAAGAAGCAAAAAACTATTTGTGTACTGATCTCATGTAGCAGAATAAATCTTGAAAACAATACTTGAAAGGATATTCAAATATTGGCCTCAGAAAGTAATCATTGGGCATTAGCAGCAGGAGTGAAACCAGAGAAGATCTAGTGAAATAGAGGACCAGGAAAAAAAGGAAATTTTTCAAAAGTAGATAATTTTTAGGCAGTCTAGTCTTATTTAGTGTTGACTGATAAAAAGAAAAAGGAAAAGAGAAGAGGAGGAAGACATTTTTAATCTAACACAATTTTTTATGGTCTCTAGAAAGTTCTTAGGACTAATTTTAAATGTAGTGTTTTAAAGTTGTTGCTGTTGTTGTTACTTTTGAAAACTATAGCTCAGCGCACCAAAGATTCTATTTTGTTCGTTGCATCTGGGTTATATTTACTTCTTGCAGAAATGGTCTAGAGGAAACCCAAATGATAGTGCTCCAGATTGCTACAAAACCTTTGATATATTGGATATTTTTTGACATGAATGTTAGCTAGAGGAAGAAAAAAGCTATGAGATTTTTAGAAGGGTTACACTGATGAGAGCCTGTTCAGTTTTCTCCATTTACACTCAGTGAACTGTGTGTAGCTATCTGCGGGCTTGTCAGAATTCTTGCCAAAACACTGATTACTTTATGTTGTTGTTAGAAAAGTTCTGACTCACAAGTATGGTTTTCTCTTCCCTGTTTTTGGTAAGACTAGTGTCTCTGAAAGAATATTAATATCTTAAAAGACTATATTTCATAGGAGAAAAATCAATGAGGCAAATTCATTATGACTCCAGACAGTAGATAAATAGTTAAAGCAACAGAAATGATGCTAGGTTTACAAGCAGTTGTTACAGCTAAGATTAAGAGTTCATCTAGACTCCCAAGAAATAAGTCTAGTAGGCAGCAAATGCTGTGATACACATTTATGAGCTGCTAAGTATTGCAGAAAGCTTCAAGTAGATATTGTTTATTGATGCATTATTTCCATTGTTAAATCAAAATATTTATAACAATAGGTAATGAGTAGTTTGTCACTCATAAACTATAGAGTCATAAAAATGAAAAATAAAGGGATTGTTAACTACATCTAGCAGTATAGTAACTGCCTCTTAATGGGTTCTTCTCTCATCTAGTTTCTCATTGCAGACATTGTGAATCATAATAGAAAGCTGCAGGGATGTTAGAAAATTTTGTTCAGAAACAGTAATAAATTACAGCATTCTAAATGTCTGATTTTCTAGGATGAATTTTCCACTTTTGTTTTATAAAATTGTCCAAAAATAATGCATTGCATTTAATGCAGTCTCTCAGGGAGAAATATGTCTCCTTCTTAGGAAAATAAGAGTAGACCTTCTTGTATCATTCAGTTAGTTAATGCGCTTGTTCCTATGCCTCAAAATGATATAATAAATTGTAAAAATGTGATAGCATGCTACCTTGCCACTCTTGAAAATAATTCACAGACAAATCTTTCATTAAAATAGCATTAAGAGTTTGGTTTCCATCAGGAAATTTAAATAAAGACACTAATACACTCATTATTCACTTGTTTCTCTTTCTCTCGCTCTCACTCTCACTCTCTCGCTGTGTGTGTGTGTACGTGTGTGTGTGTGTGTGAGCTTTCTTCTCATATTTATTTCCTGTGTAAGCCATAATCCTTTAACATTTTCAAATGCAAATTACATTTTTGAGAGGGTTTCCAAAAAGAGTATATTTCTGTGAGAGGAGACTAAATTGAAGCAAGTCTGGTTTCAAAATATGATTTCTAAAATACTAGTTTAAAAAAATTTTGCAGAAATACTTGGACTGAAGTCATTGTGATGAAATCAGGAGCTAGTTATGGATATGTGAACCTTTGGCTTCAATCTCTCCAAATGTATTTCTAACTAGGAAGAATTTGTTTTATTTTACTCAACCGATGTGACATGAAGTTGTCTTGTCAATATACTTCTGTGAGAATTGGTGCATCCTGATGATAGGTGCTAAATGGAAGCTCTATGAACCATTTTCATAGTAGCACAGCAAGGAGTGATTGTTCTACTCAATGGAGCCCTCAGATCTGGGCGTCCTTGGCTCTTCTGATATGTCAGTCAGTCATGCTATCCTTGGGCAGCCCCTGGGGAATGTGGGCCATGCTGTACACCTCTGCCGCTGTAGGGACAAAGCCAGGTCTTTCCTCTTGGAGATATACCTATGCTTTAAAACCTAGTTATAAATACTGATGATCAATCAGAACAGGGGGTTCTTCAGAATAAATTTCCAGAGTACATGAGACCATGCAAAATTCAAACCTTGGGAACCTCACATGAAACAAATATTTTAGTATAATCCATATTAAAGGATAATCTAGAATTTTTTTTTGTTACTGCACCATAATAACATCCTGAATAATATAGGACTTCGTCTCTGGTGTCTTCAGCTGTCAAAGTGATGGTTCTGCTTGAAGCAGGGCAGCAAAACAAACAGGGTAAAAAACTCATAAGTGGACCCTGAACTTTTATCATAATACTACACGAAAGGTATTGGTAGTAGCAGGTCACTGTGAGGGGAGGAGATAGCACCTAACACTAATAAGGGTACGTGATTCCAAATCAGGTGAAGTGAGGATCAGTAGGAGGTAGTAGGAGGCAAAAACTTCACCTGTAGATGACCACCTATGTACCTAACCCTGAATTGTACCCAACATCTTTAAAATAAAAAAAGAAGCAAAGAGAAAGAATCATATGTATGTATATTTTTTAAATTATTAAGTTGCCTTTAGAAAATATACTTACTTTAAAATAATTTTATTTCTTCAGTTACATCATAAGCAGCATTTGAGAGATTGAGGAAGAATGAGAAAGTGTAATCGATTGTGAGAAAATACAGAGGAGATTTTTGAAAGATGTATGATGCAACGAGAATAGTGCTGGTGTGAAATGCTAGAGCAATGTTTCTCTCCTGGCTAGCTGTGTTATCTTGGATAAGTCACTTTCCCCAGGGGCCTCACTCATCCTGTAAAATGAGTAAACTGGATCAAATTATTTCATTGGTCCTTTTTTCCCTAATAATGTAAGACTCCAGACTGGGCACAATGCCTCTCGTCTGTAATTCCAGCACTTTGGGAGGTGGAGGCAAGAGGTTTACCTGAGTCTGGGGGTTCGAGACTAACCTAAACAACTTGGCAAGACTGAGTCTCTATAATAAATAAAAAATTAGCCGGGTGTGGTGGTGCATGCCTACAGTTCCAGCTACTTGAAAGTCTGAGGCGGAAGGATTACCTGAGCCCAGCAGGTCGAGGCTGCAGTGGCCATTAGCATGCCACTGCACTCCAATCAGAGTGCAACCGAGTGAGACTCTGACTAAAAAAAAAAAAGACTCCCTATGAATAAATGAATGAATGTGTCAACTACCGGATTTTTTATTATTTTGAGCCTTTACAAAATCTTCAGGAAGCCTAAAGCTAAAACGTTTAAATTGCTTTTTAACTATGACAGTGTCCTGCAGATGATCTGAAGGCTTGAAGATTTGAGTGTGTCCATAAAGATGCAGATAGATAGTGGTATAGGGAAAGTAAAAAATTAACCACTGAATAAAAGGAAGTTGTCTTGAGTTGTCTAGTACTCTGTTTAAACTGGATAAGGACAAGAGGTTTGGCTTTACAAGCACCCAGAGTTTCTTTTCTATCGAAGAGTAGCAAATGCATGTGGAAGTATTAACTTTGTGACTGGATTTACAATAAGGCATTTAAAATATGTTCATTCCCTTAAGTTGTAGTCCACTAGTTAATGAGGGGTTTGGTAGGTGTCAAGCAGCTGTGATAGCAGCATGTCTCTTTATTTATTGATGGAAATCTCAGAGGAGAATTGTGTCTAGAATAAAGAAATAACTCAACCGGTGTCTGTACTTAAAATATGCAAGAGGAAAAAAAAAAGCTTATGAAAGAGAATTAGGATGCTGCTTATCACTGGCATCATCTTTAGAAGGAAATCATCAAGTATAAAAATGAGAAATTGGGATATTAATGAAAAGGTAAAACTTTTAAAAACAAAACATCAGAAAAAAATAATAGTGTAAGAAGGAAAAGTCATATTTCTTCAATTTCTGTAATACAGACATTTTAAAACATCATTGCATTTCAAGTGAATTAAAAGGTGATTCTGTTTAATCAACTTTTAAAACTGAAAGCTGTTTTAGAGACTAATCAATTTTTGCATTTTAGGATGAGGAAATTGATTCCCTCAAAACTACCCAATTGAAATGTCAGTGATTAATTGATATGCTAATGGGCAGATAAGAATGAGTCTTAGATCCTAAGATTCCCAGTCAGGTGTCCACCATGCTTTCAACCTGTTTCCCAGTCATCAAAATAAGGTGGAATGCTATTTAAACTATTTTGCACTCTGGAAATCAAAGATTAGTCACTTGAACTCAAAGATTCTTTCTCTTTGAAGTCATATTCATCAAGTGGACTACAATTTTTCTGAGGAAAATAATTACTAGGAGACTCTATACATATTACTCCAATACTTGATAAAGCATTTAAAAATAAACAAGTGGGATAATAAAGGACAATATTAAACAAATTTGTATTAGTTGAGGGACTATAGTTATGCTTTCTTTATCTATGAAATATGTTGAGAGAGAGAGAGATATATATCTGTCCATAATCTAGTATATGTTATCTCACACTGCTTCTATACTGATTGCACTGATATTAAATGTGATGTTTTCATTGATGACAAGGATGGTGCATGGTAGAGGGAAAACATGGACAATTATTTTATGTAGAGTTACAAGAGTGACTTGTACATTAGATAGTAATAAAAATGTAATGAAAACTTGACAAGATATGAACACGTTATTTGCCATACCACTTTTGATGGTGTTTAGGGAACTTCTCTGGAATTATAATAATTAACAATGTTTTAGCTAATAAAACAAGGATTTCTCAGGTATAGAAATTATAATCATATAAGTGACTTCAGGGTGTGAGTCTACCATAAACACAGATATAGTAAGAAAGGACATCTAAGGACAATCTTAACTACAGACAGTATCATTAGTATAATATTTTGACTTTACATTGCTTTCTTCTCACTGTAGAATCAAAATGGAGGCTATGTTAACAATATATTTTTAATCATTACCGTTAATTGTCCTAACAGTAAGAGCAAGTTGGATCATTGTACAATTTCGTTATCAGGTAATATTTGTTTCTTATAAAAACAGTTTCCCAGGCACAGTTATTGCCATTTTCTCAGTCTATACAATGAGATAAAAAGCAATTATGGAAAATGCCTGTCTGGGGAAGAGAAAGGGGGGTGAGAATTAAAAGCAATGCCAGTGGAGAAGCCTGTGTTTGTAAGATTATTTTTTTTCATGATGTGTAGACTTGTAAATATTTAAAAGAGACTATTGCTTTTCATTATTTACACAGAGCACTACTAAGGATGGGGGGAAAAGAAGTGTATCACAAATATGTGCAATAATGGACCATTAGCCTATAAAATGGCAATGAATGTCAAAATTTAGCACTAAATGCAAAATCACTATTGAAGCACTGCAGTTTGTTATACTATGAGCAGTCAAAGATCATGCATAATGCAATGGGAAACAAGAAGCAGCCTGATCACACACAATCATTTAAACTTGATCCTATGGACATGAAGAATTGATCTTTGAAGTGATCTCTGATGAGGTCTGCCCTGGTCCAAGCAGCTTCTCCAGGGAAATGTGTTTGGTTCTCGTTTTGCATTCTTTGCATATTTATAGGATACAGACTAAGAATGATTTTAATTATGCATGGACCAGAGAAGAACTGCTGGCCAAACTTCAACCAAGGATATATTTCAGTTTTTAACCATTCGGGTGAAAAAGACTTTCACAGACTACTCAGTTGCTTTCTCAATGGGCACAGAAAATGACTCTGTATAAACCCTTTACATGCAGAGGCATGTTAATTTGATGACACTCTCGTTCTCTCCAAAGATGGCCTCAAATTGATTATACAGTGGAGTTTTATACCTTTCACTCTGTCAATTAAAGTTGTTTTTAGGAAGCATAATAGTACTTAAAATTCCCTTGTGCTTTAATAAGCAGAGAGTAGAAATGGTAGATCACATAAACAAATCTTTTAAAATTGGACCAGCCCATGCATGTTCCTACGGTGTCATTATTAAACAAATCTCTAATTCATTTTGAAATCTTGTAAAAAATATCTTAGAAAAGCACATTGTCATAGAAATCATGTGGTGTGGTCAAATTTCCAAAGGAGTTAAATTGAGTCTGAGAGGTTAATTTATCCAACATCATAGAGTAGAGATAAAACTCAGATTCAAATCTTTAAACTTTGAAATATTCTCTTTCAAAGGGAAACATCACATCTTTAGAATGAGAGTCCATGTGTGATTTGTAGCAGCTAATATCATTTTGAAGTTAGATAATAGGAAGGGTAAAAAAGTTTTTAAAAGTTTTTGAACCTTCAGTATTATTAAAAGCAAATTTATAGACCACCTTTGGCATAAGGATAGCTAGAATTTGTATTCTGTGATTTGTATATGATATTTAGCCTCTTAGGGAGTCAGCCCACAATATAGTAAAGTGATGCTTAAGGCATTGAGAGAATGCACATAAAAGATAGTTGGAATCTTCCATTAGCTGCTGGAAAACTAGGGAACTCTTGGAGCTCTCAAGCTGAGCTGTGGACGGTTAGTGGAGGTATGGATAGGTTTGAAAATGGAGGAAGTATTGGGGATGCAAAATTCAGGTGGATATTTGTTCAAAAGCAGTTTAAGTTCTAATAAATTTCTATAGTAACCATTTTACCATTATGTAATTGAAGACAGACTACCTGGGTCCAAGTTGCAGTTCTCCCATCCACTGATTGTGTGACCTAGGGTAAACCAGTTAAATTGGTGAGCAAGTTACTTAACTCAATGGGTTGCAATGAAGACAAAAGGAGTTAAGAGTACCCAACAGATAGATATACTACATAAGCATTAACTGTTACTATAAGTAGTAGTAGTGGTAATATTGTTATCAACAATGTAGGATCCATGTCTGTTTTCTAGAATTGGTTCATACAGCCACTATCAAATTGCCAAACATTTTTTTTCCAAAGTAAAAGAGAATATGTCCTTGAGATAGATTTGTGGTCGCAGAATGAAAATGGATGTGAAATATTAACAGAAAATAATTAGGCTAGTAATAGACCCCATTTTTCTATGAGTATCTTATTATGGAGAAATTTTATAATGGATACCTTTGAAGTACTAATCTTGATGCTTAATATATGAAAGGTAAGTTTTTAATTCAACAGGAAATTGGGCATTAGTTGCACCATAAATTGAAAGCTTTCCTCAAGGCAATAACAGCAGATGCACTGATTTAACTATTTTTATATGTTGCCAGTGGGGGCAGGAGAAAGAACAGACACTAGACCCTACCAGAAGTCTACCTAAGGCTATACATAATATCAATCAGCAATATGCTATAGCTTATACATCTCACTAAAAGTTTTTTAAAATAAGAAACAGGACGAAATAACAAATGCCTGAGAAATTGCACAAGAGCTTTGTTTGATAAAAAGTAATACTAAAATGTGAGTGGGACAATCCTGGTGTTCTCAACAGACTATAAATACTTTTTAACAACTGAATTTGATATATTTGGAAACAAAGACATTGAAGTCTTTTATTTTTGTAGTTTTGATTTTGAACTACTTTGTTTAATCAGTGCAGTGCACCCATTGCTTCTGTTGATCATGAGGATATGAAAGGAACATCAACAATTGAATAATTTTTATGAAAATGAATAAAGTGAATGTGTGAACTAATTAAATTAGCTACAACTAAATAAGTAAAGGACATATTACTGTACAAGAACATCGACCCTGAAAAAAAAAAAATTCTGTTCTTACACAAGGACAGTAATCTTATAAGCCAGACTGGGTTGAAACTCCATTTAAACCATTTCAAGAGTAATATGCCAAACAATAACTTAGAATGTCCCTTTTAAAATGGGTATTTTTATTGTACAATAAATACATAATCTTCCAATTTTTATGCCTGTTTGTATATGTAGGTTTCATTGTACAAAAATAGAATTATATTATGCAAACTATTTTGTGACCCTCTATGCCAGTTACTAATAGCTCAGAAATATAGTCCCATGCTGTAAAAGTGTATACATTTATCATCACCCTAAATTGCTACATAGCATTATGTTGGATAGATGTTAACTATTAATCTAGTTATTTTCAGGATGAATCTGAAAGGTGAATATTATAGTCACAGCAAAGTAACTTTACAATCTATAGTCAGTAGTTTAGAATACGCATTTTATGCTTTAAAGAAAATGATACTATAATAATCAACTATGAAAAAGATACCTATTTTCTCTCACAAATTTCTTATTACAATGAATAATCTAACCTCATCTAATTTGTAAATGTTTTAAATTAAATACTGAAATTGGATAAATTATTTATAGCACTTTCTGGGATAGAGGCACAATTTTCCCAGCTACAAATGGAGCTACTAAATAGAATACACAATATTTTTAGAACTTAGAAACTGAGTTCTATTTTAGATAAAATCTTCTTTTTAGGATGTTATTTTTTTCAAACTTTTAAAAAGTATGCTTATTTCAAACATCTTTATTTATAGAGCATATGATGAATTGATTCTTTAACTTAGATACGTTTTTTCAACGAATGTTTTCATTTTTAGA
This sequence comes from Carlito syrichta, assembly GCF_000164805.1. NCBI lineage: Eukaryota > Metazoa > Chordata > Mammalia > Primates > Tarsiidae > Carlito > Carlito syrichta. The sequence goes on along the minus strand of NW_007253559.1, from coordinate 332,047 downwards.
ATACCATATTTTTTTTAAAAAAAGTAAGCGAAAGTTTGTTTAAAAAGTATCTATACCATGGAATACTATGCAACCATAAAAAGACACAACCTATTGATACACAACTTCAGTGGGTCCCAAGGGAACTATCCTGGGAGGCAAAGTTCATTTGAAAAAGTTACATAAATATGGTTTCATCAACATGATATTTGTGACATGACAAAATTATAAAAATGTAGAAGAGATTACTGATTTGACAAGAGTTAGTGATGGAGTTTGGAATGAGGTTATATGTGGTTATGAAGTGGTAGCAAGAGGAATCCATATGATGATGGAATTAGTTCAATTTTGTGATGGTGGTGGCTTTCATAAGTATCTATACATGTGAGAAAACTATACTCACACAAATAAATGCATGTAAAATTAGTGAAGTTGGAAGAAGCCCTAGATCAGTGTCACTTTCCCACTTTTGCTATTGTTCTATAGAAATGCAAAATATTTTTATCGTGAGAAAGCAAGTGAAAGGTACACAAGAATTTCTGTACAATTTTGGAGCTTTCTACGAATGAATATTTAAAAATAAAAAGGAAATATTTTAAAACTTAAAAACATTAGGAGACTTGAATTGTGGGGCTCAGAATACTTTCAAAGAAAAGAAACTAAATGAATAGAAAATGGCATTGTTGTTCTGTTTTCATTTTAAAGATACTATGTGACTGCCAATAAGGCCTTAGCTAATACTGAGAGATGCATAATTACTGGTCCAAATTGAAGCTATTTTTCATGATAATTGCCTATATGCTTGAGATTTTAAAGTGCCATATACATATTTCAGACAAAATTATCTTTGAAATGAGAATATACCCATGAGGAAAGTTTTATGCATCCTAAGAAAAGTATGTAATATATTTAGAGTGCATTCTTAATTCATATATGTGCTATAATTGCGTCCCCACTTTAAGAAAAATAAAAGTTATAGAAAAAACTTTTAGTGGTCTGAATACATTATTATTCTCTTTTAAGAAGAAATGGTATGTAATTGCAAACCTTCCTGTGATAATTGGAAATAACAAAATCTTACAATATTTATCGTTTTCATGATCTCACTCTAGTTTCTCTATATTTCTTTGAGTTGGACAGAATATATTATCTCTATTTTCAAAATTAGTGCCCTGAAGTTAAAGACTCCATTGTTACTTAGTAACATAGGGTTAGAACTCACTTTTTATTTTTTCAACCTTTTTCTACCAATCTAATACTATTTCATTCAAAGTTATTACATTTTGTTTTACTTTGATTTGTGAAATGTAGACGAGTCAGTCAGGACACTTTATATGGAAATCTTCCATGTACAAATTGACCTTATGGTGAGACTCAACCAAATTCCTGCCCCAAATCACTGATAAACTAATTCAATGACTTTGAATGATTTCAGTCATCTTTGAGTTCAGTTTTCTTGTATATTAAATGAACAGGAGAGCAAGCTTTTGTGTTGTTCTAATATTCTGTCAAATCTATATTTTCTTCCTGCTACGGCTATTTTCCTCCTAAAAGGTTTAAGATGATGCATCTGGAATGAGGCTTTTCCAATTTATCATTTGCCACCAAGGTATACTGACTTCTTTTGTTATATTTTTACACATAATGTGAAATTATATATAACATCAATAAGAATGCCTAATCCTAATTCAAATGAAATGAGTTACAATGGGAGGCCCAAAATTTCACCTGTTCTTGAACCACTTATTCCACTTAACCACTTACACCTCTTAAACCTCAATCCTGACTTGTACCCCACAATTTTAAAATAAAAAATATATACTTTATTCCCAGGATGACAATTTATCCTACACTCTCCCCTCCAAAAAACTCATAAATTTCTTTAATGAAAAGAAAAACTAACCTTTATGGAAAAGTTGGGAAATTTATGTTAAATGCGAATTATCTATATTTTGACTTTGGTGCGCTGAGACTTCAACCTTTTTATTTTTATCCAACTTGAGTTTGTGAACATATGGTCAAGAATGCCACGATGGCAGCTCTTTCTCAAGATCTGTAATATTTATGATCCTTGGGTTTTAGATTTTAGGTATGATGTTTATTGCTCTGCTTGTCTAATTTTAAAATACAGACTCAGCCAGTGATTTTATGATTTTAATACCCATGATTTTATGTTGTTTTGTTAGATTCTACCTCAAGAAATATCTCCCTTCTTATTGTTCATGACTTTGCAGATGTTCTTTAAAGTCAGAAACCCTATCTGACTTGTATACACAGGATTTATTTACAAAAATTTTATAGACAAAATAAATAATTGTTGGAGGAATGAATTTTAAAAATACATTTGAAATAAATCATATTCTCCTAAAATATTAGTTGAGCCATTTAAAAATTTTCCAAAGATTTTTTACTAGGTAATTAGAACATATAGGTTAAGAGATATTGCTTTTATCTCCTTAATAAAATATGTGAATATTATATACTGTTAAACTTTGGTGGTTAAATGGCGTTTCAGAAGAAGTATTCTGTATATTTCCAACTTTTGCATAAAGCATGGCTGATGGACAGTAAAGAAAATTTTTCTGAGCTTCTTACTGTCAAGATTACAAGGAATGTGGCCAAATCAAGCAATGATCCTTTAGTTTTTAAACTCTTTGAGACATTTGGAGATGAAAAGGTTATAGGAGAATCTACTCATCTGCCAGGACTGAGTAATACACAAATTGTTCCTCTTTTTCTTGGGACTGAACCAACACAAGCAAAGGACCCTGACGATGTAACTTCTAAAAAGAACATAATGGATTCAGATTTGAAATCCTGAACATAACATTTCTTCCAAGTACTTTTTAAGAGGTTCAAATCCTTTAGAATTTGATATTTTTGGTAATTCACAAGATTTAGGGAGCTTTTCTTGAAATGTTGGTACAAAGATTTATTTCCTAATCTGGCAAAGTAAAGATTTCCCTGTTAGTTGTGAGTAGTGCAATAGTTACAAAAGTATTATTATCAGAAACTATTTTCTTAGTGAGAGTTATGGCCACATAAGCCATATGATCTGTTCTATTCATTTAAGTAGGTCAGTCAAGTAGTGAAAAAGGAAGGTTTTATGGCTGAACGTTTCAATGTATTTTACTTAGTTTATGAGTATTCCATCAATTGTACTAGTATTGCACAGATTTATAAATCATTATTTAACTGCTATAAATATCTTATTTTTAACATTTGGGATGATACAGAAGTACTGAAATGATTGGGTGATAGAGCAAGTTAATTAATAGAAGAAAAAAAGTATAGATAATGGGGCTTGTCAAAGCTCTTCTGGAGAGGAACACACACTGGCCCAAACTATTTTAAGCCAAGGTAATTTGAATGTTAAAAGTGTGATCAATTTTGTGAGATGGATGATATACCTTTATAATAGCCAATATAATAAAAGATAGTTTTTACAAGAAAGAACTCAAAACTTCAGTGGCTTAATATAATAAATATTTGTTATTGTGTTAGCTCACAGCATAATCAAATATATTTCAATGTCAGAGGTGGAAGCTTTACTCCTTGTAGTAATGCAAGAATGCAGACTCCTTCCACATGGTGGCTCCACCATCCCTTAAGACTTTGGAGTCCTCTCTGCATCCAGATGTTAAACAGGGCGGGAAAGAGAGCACAAAGCACACTCACTCTTAAGCACGGAGGCTGGAGATAGCACACATTATTTCTACTCTTGTATTATTGGTGAGAACTAGTGACTTGGCCTCACTTAGAAAGAAGTAAGGAAATGTGATTTGACAGTGTGCTCAGGAAGGAGAGAAATTCATGATCACATAGTATTGTTTCAGCCCACCATTCAAGAAATACAGTAGAAATATAGTAACAGAAATTCCAATCTAGGAATTGAATTTAGGAGGGATAGATCCAGAATTCATCCTCTTAAGCAGTATTCTATATTGCCTTTCCTGGTAGGGAAGAAATTGTCAGTGATACATAATGTATGTCATAAAGAGATAAAAGAGATCACATGTATTTAATTCATGTTTCACTAGTTTTGGACTTTTAAGAGATTTCCAAGCAAATCAACTTTATGGATGGACCAGCTGGTGGGGCCACCACATTCTCTTGTTCTCAGCACCTTCCCACATGCTTTGAGTTGACCTGAAACCTTTCACAAGGTTTAGTCTCCTCCAAGTCCACACTGCCTGGGCAGATTCAAAATAAATAAGAGGTGTAGAAGCATGTGATAAAGAAGAGAGGCCAAGGTTTCTGAGACTAGGTTGTCTTGATGCAAATCCCACCTCTGCCACTTAGTAGCTGTGAGACCTTGGCCCACTATTTAACCTCTGCATGGTTCAATTCCTTTGTTTGTAAAATGTGTATAATATGTGTGCCCACATCATAGGAATTAAAACTTGTAAAATATTTATACAATTATCAGGCATATGGTAAGTGCCTGATAAGTGTAAGCATCTGTTAATTTAAAAGAGAGAGAGAGAAACAGGGAGAGAGACAAAGAGAGTTGCTCTGGAGTTCAAATGAAAGAAGAGAGTTTTCAAGGTCTTAGATTTTCAAATGTACTTCTGATTTAAATGAAAATCGCTATGCTGGTAGTAGCACATGTTTTCGTTAAATATCTTCTTTGTAATATTATTTGCCAAAGATAATTTTTACGGGAATAATGTATATTTTATCTAAAAGGCCTAAATACATCTGATTTTCCAACTTCTTTATTCTGTTTTTTTGATTTTTATTTTTCTTGGAATAATTAGTACTCATTCTGTAAATATTTTTTATACTAGCTGAATTTTTTATTGAAGTTAGTTGATATTAGATTAAAAATCACTTTTCTCGATGATTGAAAGAGAGCAGCCATTCAACAAAATGTTGATTACTGGTCCTTATTTTTTGTCTAAAAGTGGCTGTTTATGTTATGTATGTACACTTAAAATCATTGTTTCCAGAATGAGTCATATATATATTTATTTATAAATATCTTCAATTGAGAAAGTTATTGGGTAAAGGGTGTGAGCAAAACTATATTCAAGTTTTTTTTGTTTGATATGAATTAAAGAGCCTGTGTAGAATAATAAGCAATACGCATTTAGAAAATAATTATTTCTGAAAGAAATGTTCTATCCAATTTTAGTTAAAGATTAATTTTTATAGCCCAGTTATAAAATTTTGTACATAGAAACATATTCAGTATAAGTGCTGGCACAAACTTAATTACATCAGTGCAAATGTACTTGCTATAATTTCAAGCTGAGGAGTTAGACTCTGTTGTTCAAATAACACTTAGAGCACAGCCAGTGTCTTCATGCAGCTCCCCACCAGATCACTTCTGATGGAAACCATGACTTGGGAAGTCTGTAAATGCAAACCCATCTTTAATCTAAATTTATCATGTCAGTTTATTTAAACAAAACTTATCAGCCTTGGCACAATTGATATATTGGGACAAATAATCTTTAGTTCTGTATATTTTAGCATGTTTAGCAGCATCTGTGGCCTTTATGAGCTAGATTCCAATAGTTCCTAGTTGTGACAAACAAATTGTTTGTAAATAATGCCAAGTATGCTACTGAGGGTCAAAATCACCCCAGGTTAAAAACACTGCCTAAAAACATTGGAATACTACAAAAATCTCAAACTCTAAAATATATTTATTTTTTCAAAAAGCAATTACAGAATATCATTTTTATTATCAAATGAAGTTTTTTGTTTTTTTTTTTTTAAATAAGTAACAATATTTTTCTCAAATAGAGGTTGGTTTTTTATAAAAACAACATCCCTCTATATCTCCAAAAGTCAGAAACAGCTGTCTCTTTGGCAGGAGAAGATTTCAAGTTTTGCTGATTTTTATTACAGTTATCAGTAACAAATTGACAGTTGTTAAATATGAACCCTGACGTATAATAAACCTTTAAAATTAACTTTCAAACCTCAGTTGCCAATTTTTATTCTATTGCGTCATTTACGAAGCAAATGCTTCTGACAAATTTTCAGTGTTATCCTAACAGAAAAAAAAAATGATAGCTTTATTCTCTGTCTTTTCTGCTACACTCACATCTTAAAAAATTACATTTTAGGAACCCCTTAGCTCTGAGTACCTTCTAAAATTTTTTGAAATATCAGTCCCAGAATATTTCTAATGGTATGAGTCCTTAATACTTACACTTAATTGTGGGTTTAGACTTAGTATCATTTCTTAATTGTATTTATATGTCATTAGAACCATATATTTCAATGTCCCTTGCTATAAGCAGACTTATAATAAGATTATTTAGATATCTTAACAGTTAATGCTCTTGCATAGGCTCTAATTAATATATCTACTTTACTAAAATTTTTTCCACGGTGAATAATGTGATAGTAGCATTCCTGGGATTTACTCTCTTTTTTTGTTTGTTTTAAAGATGTGGAGTACAATTCAGGATTAGGTAGATAAGAGTCATCATACAGGTAAACTTTGGTCCTGACCTGTTTCTCCTTTTGGACCACACTTCACCTGATTTGGGATCAGGTACCTTCTGGATCTACTCTACAACACCCTCCCCCAATAACTACGAAACCTAGAACACTGAAGTGCTTATTTAGTAGAGCTTGTTTGTTGGTTCTGTATAACAAAGATAAAGATTCTTATGACATCTCTCTGTATAATATTCATGGTTGTGAATTTCCAGCATAAATAGAGGATGGTGACCCTTAGCCAGAAGAAGGGTTGAACATGCTTTGAGAGGTAGAGGACTGCTCAAAAGAGGAGAAACACAAATCCAATAACAGTGTATAGGACAAATTCATCTAGAGAGACTTGGATTTATGATTCCATTGAACAGAGTGAAAGTTAAGAGAGAGTCCTAACGTGGATTATTAGAGAGACAAAGTGACAAATTCAAGAAGAAATACCAGAAGGGAAATGGAAACAGAGCATCCAAAATGTGGGAGCCAAATAGATTTACCAACATCTAAGACACTAATCCAGGATTTTCAACTTTATTATTTTCCATTAAATAAATCTAGAAGATAAAGGAAACATTCAAAGTCTTATAAAACATAACCTACAGAAATAAGAAGGATTGGGGGAGAGGAAAAAGAGGACTTAGCATAGAGTTCACCATGTTCTGGGTTCTGTGCCAAACCCAGAGTGGTTTTGTCAGTCAGAGAGGAGATAGCTATTTGGTTCTGATAAAATCTAAAAGCAAACAATAAAAGGGCAGATGAATTTTTAAGAAGTAGTAATCCATAAAAAAGTTTTCAAAGTAATTAGGAATGGGAAGGCGTATTTTTATTTATTTATTATTATTATTTTTTCCTTTCCCTTGCAGCTCCCCAAAAAAGGTATGGAAAACTGTTAGACACCAAACCAGATCTGTCCTTGAACTTTCTGGTGGTCATAAAGAAAGTTCACACAACAACACTCATTTTCCAAGATGAGTATTAACCTGATGGAATTAATCAAGTCTGTGGAGTGTTCATTACTAAAACTATGAGCTGAAGACAATAGGGAAGTAGGTACATTGATAAAGTACCCTTACTAAGCACTTTTTCCTATTCATTGTCCTTCTTAAAGTAAATGAAAAGTAAAACTCGTCAGTAGAGTAATGTCAGAGTATATTTATTTGAGTATCAGAGTGAAAAGATAAAGTTTAGGCCTCAGCTACGTATGACCAGAATTAATCTGATCTGATTTTCTCCTATTGGAAAGTCAAGGCAATGAATTGCTTTACTAGTGAGGAAAGGAGGCCCAAAGAAGGTAACAGATTTGTCCACATTGCAAGGTCAGTATGAAGCTGATTATGGCTCAGCAGATACCTTGCCTCTTAAGATAATGTACCTTCTATTTAAAACTGCTGATCTGCTATCCATGGTCCTGAATCTATCAAAAGGTAGTGTTCATATATTCTTCAAGAATTTATTGTGCACCTATTGTGTTACAAGCGAACAGCAAGGGACAGAATGACAAACAAGGCTTCCTCCCTAGCCCCCCACCCCCCACCTAGAGAAGCTTAAAGCCTTCATCTCAACATTTTGTCAGTTGATTGCAATTCAGAGCTTTTTCCCCCTAACTAACCCTTAAATTGCTTCATGCTTTAAAGATTCTTATGCCATCTCATTCTACCTTTTAGTAAATATCTTCGTACATTTATGTCATGTACCTTCACAAAGAACATAAATTATTCAACTATAATAAATTATTGTGGATACCTTAAAACTCTTTTTTATTGTTCAATGAGAATGTTTTTAAAAAACATTTTAATTGTAAGATACTAAATACACAAATTGAAAAACACACAAATATAAAAGAAATTCCCCAATTAGTTTGCCAGCAACACAAATTTTAGGAATAATGCTTCTCTGAACATCTGTCTGCAGAAAACACTATTTATATTTAAGATAATCACTTTACCTTATTCTATTTTATTACTTTTATTGCATCAATTATTATTAATACATATAGGACTTTAAAAGGAGGATGTCTTAGTCTATGTGTAATGCTATAACAAATACTTGGTTGGTTAGTTTACAAAGAACATAATTTTTTTTTTCCTTAGAGTTCTGGAAGCCGGAAAGTCCAAGACCAAACCCCTGTTATCTGGTGTTGGGTGAGGACTTGGTCTCAGCTTCCAAGATAGTGCCCTGAATGCTATATTCCCAGAGAGGAAGAATGTGCTATTCCTCACATGGCAGAGGAACAGAAGAGAATGAACGCATTTCCAGAAACCCTTTTTATAATAGTGTAGTTCACTCATGAGGATGGAACTCTCATCGCCTGAACACCTCCCATTAGGCCCCAACTCCCAACACTTTTGCATTGAGAATTAGACTTTTAACTTGTGAATCCTGGGGGAACACATTCAGGCTATAACAGGGGGTAATACACATTTGCAAAAACGCCAGCAAGGTGTGAGTGTTCTGTTTCAAGGGCTCTCATAAAAACTGACTATTAACAATAAAAATAAAAAATGAACTTTGGCAATAATTTTATAAAAATTAACAATAATTTAAAAAGTATGTATTATCCACAAATAATGATATATGATGCTTAATTATAAATCATGGTATGAGAAAGCAAACTGATTATCTGTAGGCAAGGATAAGGAGGACCAATAGTTTGAATCTGCCTGAATGTCTAGCTCTAGGTTCAGTAGCCCTAAGCAGCTGCTGCTTTTTATTTTTAATTCTCCATTCTTTTTTTTTAAGGGCCCTTGTGAAAATGGTAAAGAGTGCTCCAATATATAGTGTAAAAAGGGGGTAAACATTTAAACACCTAATTTATTTATAATCTAGGGACTGTTATATTTAGGGTCATAGATTAGTACTGTGTTATAATGAGGCACTTTATAAGCTTTATTGAATTCACAAAAGCTCCTGTTCTCCTGATTAATGCCTTTGTGCATATTACCAGAGAATCAATATCATTTTCAGAAAATAGTAACTAAGCTTAGAGAAGGGAAGAGGCAGAAATGATCTCTCAAGTTCACTAGGTCTAATTTGCTTGTTTGCATGTGATATTCATAAAATCATGCCCATTATTGATGAAAATCTCACCTCAGGGCATAAGGACAAAAGAAAAACAGGTAATTAAAATTAATGAAACAAAAGCAGTAATTATGCACAGAGTTGATCAACAAATCAGGTGGTCCCAGAATTTATTTAGCTTGTTTCTTTGTGGCTAATATGCTGATGTAACTAGGCAGGTTAGGGATGTTTTTCTACTCACATCTATTGCCTTCTCCCTGGGAGATGTACTGAAATGTAGAACATTTCCATCTTTTTGTGCAGATTGCTGCTTGATATTATTAAAATATTTAATAAGACGTTTCCTATTTATTCCAAAAGTCACTTTTTTCCACTTGTTATTTTAAATAACTTTTCTGGTTAGACCAACAATGTGATTTGCTCCTTTGAACTAAGACATCTGGAAATATGGTGTCCAGTGTTTTCTTTGTTTTCATTAGGAATATTAATTTTTTAAGCATTATTCTTTATTTCTTTTTACAAAGAGTACTTTCTCTGAAATGGAAGTAGGGAGAAAATGTCATACATGACTTCATTCTGGACTCCTTTATTATTCTGAAGCTACTGCCTGAGTCCAGCCACTGTTGATACTAATGTCTTCTGCAGCTACAAACTAACATAACTTCTCAAAGCTCTTTTCATTGCAAATCCCTGATGTAAATAATAGCTAAATATCGACATAATACTTTATGGCATATATTACACAGCAGGAATGTGATGATAGTTACACCTCTATAGAAACCTGCTCATTGGCAGGGCATGTTGACTCAAGTCTGTAATCCCAGCACTTTGGGAGGCCAAGGCGAGAGAATTGTCTGAGTTCAGGGGTTCTAGATCAGCCTGGGCAACTTGGTGAGACCTTGTCTCTGCAATATTTCAAAAAATCAGCCAGGCATGGTAGCCTGTAGTTCCGGCTACTTGGAAGGCTGAGGCCGAAGGGTCACCTGAGCCTAGCAGGTCGATGCTGGGGTGGCCATGAGCGTGTCACTGCACTCTAGCCTGGGCAACAGAGTGAGACTCTGATAGAAAGAAAGAAAGAAAAAGAAAGAAAGAAAGAAAGGAAGGAAGGAAGGAAGGAAGGAAGGAAGGAAGGAAGGAAGGAAGGAAGGAAGAAAGGAAAAAAGGAAGGAAGAAAGGAAGAAACCTGTTCGTAGATAGCTTTCCTTTTGTCTCACTTCTATTAAGCCAGAAAGTGTTTGCTGTTCCAGTGGGTCATTTGTAGTCTGAATTCCACAGTAAACTTCTAGTGCATTCCCTTTGTACCCTGTTTAGTGTTTTGCATCTTTGAAGGAGAGAGTAGAATATTGTTTCCAACCTTCTGTAGGTTTTGTGAGCAATGTGTTTCAAATTATACGCAGTATTGTAGAATCAAAGTAGCATGAAAAAGTTGGCAAGAATTGACTTTTAATGAGGATGACATTTATCATGAACTGTTCTCACTACAGTCTGTGAGATACCAAGGACAACTTCTATGTCTACCCAAATTTAAAGTTATCGCAGCAGAACATTGGATAGGCCAGATTGAGCAGACTGTGTTAAAAAGATTCTCTTGTGCAGTGCCATCTAGCCAATATGCTGCTGGCATTGCCAAAAATATTCAGGCTAGCTGGCCAAGTTATTCTCAGAATTGCAGCTTATATTGATTTTAGACTGTAACTCAAATCATTAAAATTTTCTTAGAACCTCAAACTCAGAATGTTCCACCTACTCCCCTCATCTGAAACACATTGAGAATCAGAGATTGATAAATTGAGGAATTATATGTATCTTCTAGTAAACCCTCAAATTTTACATGGGACCAAGCTGATGTGTTAAGAGATGATGTGGTCTTTTGGAAATTCAGAATAGGATTAAAATGCAAATCGGTGATGTACTACTTGAAGTTTGACTCTGTTTCATGCTGTCTCATTTGTTTCCTTCTTTTCTTCCAACAGGTATTTATTCAGTGTCGTGGGGTGTGTGTGTGTCAGAGAGGGGGAGATGCACAGGGGAAGGAGGAAGGGGAAGGACACTAGTTACAAATGCTGCTATTTTTTTCTGATTTTTAAGAGGTTATCTAAAATTATTAAACCTTTTTCTTTCTTTCTCCTTCCTGTATAGTAGTCACTAAACAGTTTTTTGTATTTGGGCATTTGCATCAAATTGATGAATAAGATTAATAGCCACATTAATATAACAACTTTAAAAACTATTTGAGGAGAATTAGGTATATAATTTTCTAGCTCTCTTTACATCTCAAAGTCGAAAGTTTATATTTACTAGATTTATTTAAATTTTATGTAAACATAAATTTATATTTAATAGTTATTCAAAGAATATACTTTTATATAGAAAACTAGGACAGCAAAGCAAATCATATATAAAATAAACATTTATACTAGTCTGTAAAGAAAGTTTTTGCATTTTTTATTTTAATAATACCACTTTTAGCCATTTAACTTACAAGAAGCCTTTTATATTATCTAATTTACAAGTAAATTTGGCATTATGTCTGAGAGCATACAGCTAAAAATCGTCTGTCATTTTGACCAATTATCATTAACATACATTGCTTTGAAATGGAAATTCATCTTCTCTTTTTTCCACTGTTTCTTTTAAGAACAGAAACTTAGTCTACTCTTTCTTTTTTTTGACTGTGTGATGTTCTTACAATGACCACCTTTCTTAGTTTCCTTTCCTCTGAAGAACTGGAAACAACCCGTCAGTCTTATTTCTGGACTATTGGGAAACGGAATCTTAATGTTCCAGGGACAAAAAGCAAGCAGAGTCATGACTTAGGAGGGGGAGGAGTGTACTGCATTAATTTTCTTGATTTTTGATTTTAGACAACTGGCATTTTTTTCAATCTTATGTACGATGTGGATAAAAATACTTTTAGGAAAAAAGTATTATTTTAAATTTAAGATCATTTTATTTCCAGATCCTCATATATACCATTCTTACATGATACCTATCTAACATAATTCTGTGTTAGGTGAAGTTTTGTTCTAGAAAGGGGTTTTCAATCAGAAATTATTTTGTCCCCAGGGGTATTTGGCAATGTTTGAAGACATTTTTGGTTGACGCAACTAGGTTGGAGGGGTGATACTAACTTCTAATGAGTAGAGGCCAGACATGCTGCTAAATGATTTAAAAATTCACAAGACAACCTGTAACCAGAAAAAATTATCTCCCTAAAATGTCAATAGCAAAGAGTTTCAGAAACCCTGGTCTAAAATGCTGAGCTGTTGGGAATCTTTCTTAACTGCCTAATGGGTTTTTTACTTGAAAATTTAAAACTTTTTAGAACAAAAAGCATCTGATCTATAAAATTTCAGTATGAGCTGAGACATATATGATACTATAATGCATCTGACAAAAACATATATCAAAGTTTTTTTGTTTGTTTTTTAACTTGTGAAGGTGGAAAAAGAAAATTTTTTGAACTCTTTTATTTATGGCTTAAGGAGGCTAGAAATGATGCAAGAAGTCACAGCTTTTCCTTCCTTCTTAGTGAATAACAGGCGAGACTCAGTTCTAAGCACTTCTTAGCACAGTGCTTAGTGGGCTAGGAATTCAGTAAATACTTACTGCCTCCCTGACTGACAGCATTCATGAGCTGCTTGTTCTTAAAAAAGACATAAGGATGGCCTTTTCCAGCAGAAAGAAAATGTGCAGAATTGTTTGAAGCCCATAATATGGGAAGAAAATCAGAGATAAAGTGAAGGAAAGCCCAAAAAGGGCACCTTGTCAATGAAAAAATTTGTGTGTTTACTGATTTTTTTTTTCTTCTCCTTAATAATGCGTAAATTCTGAGTTGAGTGCTACCTAGTCTGGTTCTCTGACATATAAAATTAAGACATTTTTCTTTGCTATAAAAGAAGATATAGATGACAAATATGTGTTTGTGTATATATGTATACACATATGTATTTGCATGAGTATGTGTATATTCTTTCATTTATAATTGTACAAAAAGACTAAAATAAGTAAGTCTTAATGCTTAAAGAAAAAATTGGAAATGAGATTTTAAAAAGTAGCCTATATGTGAAATGCCTCATCTAGCTACAAACAATTGTTAGCAGATTTGGGAGATGAAGGGAGTAGGAGGTGTCAAAAGGAAAGGAAAACCAGATCCTCTTTACATGCATATAAACTGCCAAAATTGGTTAGCTTTAAAACGCATCTGGGTGGTAATGATCCTATGGTTTGTTCAGATTTATTGGTTGTTACCTATAATTTCTCTACAACTATCTCATCAAAAAGAAGTGCTCTGTTGATTTGTGTGACCATGTTGCCTTTTTTCAGGAGGGGTTCTTGTCAAGATAGTCTGATGGATGGCTTTGCTTTAAGTTTTGTTCTTTGACTATTTAGAAGCATAGTAGAAAGGACATTAGATCAGGAAGCCCACACCTAGATTCTATTACTGGTTCTACAATTCACTATTTTGTGGCTTAGTGAGTCACTGGTCTCTGAGCATCAAGTACATGAAAATAATAATCCACCTAACCGTGTTACAGGCTTGTTGAGAAGTTCGTGTGCATTAGTATCTGTGAGATTGTAGGCAAACGATAGCATGCTATACCTGAACTAAGTATAGTGTTACTACTTTAGTGGTTATGGTTATGATTTTTTGAAATTAGCATTATTTTACTGACAACTATACCGGTTCTATTGCTCTTCTGTCTTTTTAAATATTTGGATACTTTCCCTTCTGAACTACAATAATACAACAGCAAATATTTACCACTTGATTACAAAATACCAGGGATTCTTTTCTAAGAACTTGACATGCAGTAACTTATTTAATCCAATAACATTTTAAAGTAGGTAACACTATTATTGATTTTACAGAGCTGTTAAGATTACTGAATGAAACACAACTAATAAGTGATCGAACTTAAATTTAAAACCAGACCCTTGTTCTTAACTGCTGTGCTGTGCTATGACATTAATATGATATATCAGTGTCACATGAAGGTGACTAGTACAGTGTCTGGTTGAATCAGATTCTAAAATACAGCATGCCACCCACATTCTTTCTTCGTTTTCCTTAACAACTCTTGAAGTCATCTCTGCATTAGTAATAATAGAAATATTAATAAACATGCTGAATAAGATACAAACTTTACATAGATCTTTTATATTTTAAAATAAACGTTGTATGGGGAGACACCCCTTATCAACAAGGGTGCCTGAATGAAGCATATTTGTATACCTAACCCTAAACTGTACCCCACAATAGCAAAATAAAAAATATTGATATAAAAAAATAAAAATAAAAAAATAAAATAAAATAAATGTTATAGTCCTTATTTTGAATTGAGAAAACTGAAGCTCAAAAAGTGGAATAACTGACCCAGCATATAGCGGTCAATGGCTGAACTGAGGTCTGATAGAGACTGTCTGGTTCTAGAACTTTTTTCTAATCACTACATTATTTTTTCTCTTTTTTGGTATTAAAAAAAAGATTTTGACACATCATTACAGATTTTTCCTTGAATAATACTGGACAGTTTTTCTGAGGTGATGAGGTACTATGCTAACCAGAACGCCAATTTAGGAAAAAACCTCTATCTTATGTGTGTCTTTTTGTTATAAATCAATTATTTTTTTGTTTATTTTTGTAGGGAAAAGGATTGATATATTATTTCAGGGAGGACTTGTGGTAGGATCCATCATCTGAAGAAAGACAGTCAGTGCATAAGCATGTTAATCAGACAGATGGTCAGAGTTTAGAGCCCAGATCTTACTTTTGCATTACCCACAATAAATAAACCATATTGGATGGTTTGAGTGTACAGGGGAAACACAGAGAATTGATTTAGGACTACTCGCCACATGAACTGTTTTTTACTTTAATTTAATATATCAACCAAATTTTTAAAAATCATGCCCTTCACAAAATGGCCTAAGGATGTGTATAAGAAAATTAAAACATTAATACAAACACATAAAATATAAAGCAGCAACAGTATAAAACACACAGCAGGAGAACCCTTTGAGGTATGGTAACATAAAAATGAACTCATTATGGATATAGGTGCATACTACCTCTTAATGATTTAAAAATAATTTGCATGGCAAATGATTATTACAAATATAATCACTGTGTCACAGGTTCAGGGTTTTAAACTTGGTCTTTGTGAGCTGAACGAAGGTTATTTTGGCTACTGGATTCAATCTCTAAAATCAAGGAAAGGTGTGTTCGATATCAAAAGTATCCTCATTACTCTGCTAATTGACTGAAAAGCTAAGCTTTATCATTCTGGTTAGACATTACCATGGAGAAGACCTAAAATATTTTGAACTGGGAGCAGTAATAGTCAATTGATAAAAACTTTTCTATTGTCATTCTCAGTAAAAGCTGATTTCTATTGTGTATTTGTTTATACTCCATCTTATCTGGAGTTTAATGGACTTTCTAATGGATTTCAGATGTTTTCTGATGAGTTTTTGCTTCAGATGAATTCTATAATCAGTGTTCTTAGGGTAGTGATGTTCCAGGCAGCACGTGTACATTCCCAAGTGTCTGTTCTGACTGTGATAGTTAGTTAATCCCTTGGACTAGAAGATACAATTTTAGTGACTAGGAAAAGATTACAGGATAATTGGGAAATGTGGATTGTGTGTGTTTATTTATACACAGCAGCCTGGGAAAGGGGTAAGTCATTCCTGCAAAATCAAAGGCTAAAATGAATGTTATATAGAATGTTATAGGAAAACATTCAGGAAGTGAGTTTTCAGAAAGCAAGATGTAAACAGGAAACCCAATTTTTCCAGAATTGACAATCTTAGTGGCTGTGTTTCTACTTCTGGTGGATAAGAGAGGAGTTGCAGGGTAGTGGCACAGATAAAGCAGTGGGGGTAAATACTCTGTTCTAGCACCGGGTTCATCTCCATTGTCCACAGACTGATTATAGTACTCCTGCCTCTTCCAAGAAGAACATCAGGCTGTAGAGTCCTTCGAGAACATCTTTGTCTGTGTTAGGCTAAACTCATTTATTAACATGTGACTTCCTATGCTTTGGCTTTTATTTTCCTAAGTAAAATCTGTGTTAAAATATAGGGTACAGGATAAAAGAATGAGGAGAGTCCAAATATTCTAGAATATTTTAAAATCAGGTGACCATAATAACTCAATACCACCAAGAGCTTTATTAATAATTATTTGACATCAGTTTTCAGTATTTCAGAAGATATTGCTTTGTCTATAATAAATCATTATTCTCTATTCATAGAAAGGTTTTACAGAAATCTGTGGGAATATCCTCATATTCTTTTACTGAGAAATGGATACTGAATTCTCTTCTGGTAGTTGCACAAACATTTTGTATGAGAGTGGACTGAGGAGAGGGGGTCATGGCTATTCATCTGTTTCTAATAAATTTTTATGAACTCCTCCTTCAGAGCAATCTGGTATACTTTTTACTTTTTAATCTCAGGCAAGCAAAATTGTTTTTCAACTGATCAGTGACCAGAAAGATAAATGTAGAGGTGAAAGAGGGAACCAGTGGTCATCTTATTTGTTTCCTTTCCTTCAGGCAAGTTTGTTAGTGGTCCTACTACCAAAGTAACTGGCTGTTTAATATAGTTTTTGTTGTTGTTGTTTGTTTTGTTTTTGTTTTTTTTTTGAGTTGAGGTCTCACTCTGTTACCCAGGCTGAAGTATAGTGACACAATCATGGCTCATCACTGTCTTGACCTCATGGGCTCAGGTGATTCTTTTACCTCAGCTTCCTGAGCAGCTGGAACTACAGGTGCATGCCACCATATCTCCTCCCCCCCTTTTTTTTTGTAAAGATGATGTCTTCCTGTATTGCCTAAGCTGGTCTCAAACACCTGGCTCAAGTAATCCTCCGGCCTTGGCCTTCCAGAATGCTGAGATCATAGGTGTGAGCCACCACACACAACGTGTTTTTTTGTAGTTTTAAACATAGTCAAGGATGGAAGTGCTCCAGATCATTCTTTTAGCATTCTTCTTATATAGAGTTGTCTTTTTAGTGGAGACTCTAAGTTACTGAATGAATGTGTTCTTTGTGGGATCTACCTCAACTCGATTCTATCTCCCCTATCCTTTTTTTTGCCTGAGTTTGACAAATAATTCAAAATCTTCTTCAGATAGCTAATGACTGCTATCAAAGTGACTGCTATCAAAGTGAAATGACAGTCTTAAAAAAATGATAGTCTAATCTGTGTCTTCTGTCATCAGAACCCTTTGATGATCACCCATGTATTTACAACACCCTAGGAATGTTATTCAAACTGGATTATAGTCCATTAGTGGGACCTAAACATGCATTTAGAGAGCCTGCTAGTTTCCTAAACACACAAACTAGACTAGAATGGATATAAAATAGAACAGAAGATGCAAAAATTCTAATATTAAGAAGTTATTTTCCTTGAACTTTCTTATTTAATTTTAAAATCGTACACACATATTCAACTGACCCATGAACAACACACATTTGGACTATGCAGGTTCACTGATAAGTAGATTTTCTTCTGCTTCTGCCACTCCTGAGACAGCAAGGCCAATCCCTATGCTTCCTTCTCCTCCTCAGCATACTCAGTATACGAAGATGACAAGGGTGAAGACTATGATTATTAACTTTCACTTAATAAATAGTAAACATATTTTGTTATTATTTTCTAAATAACATTTTATTTTATCTAGCTTAGTTTTTTGTAAGAATGCGGTATTTACTCATATAACGTACAAAATTTGTGTGAATTGACTGTTTATGTTACCGGTAAGGTTTCCTGTCAACAATAGGCTATTAGTGATCAAATTTTGAGGGACTCAAACTGATAGGTGGATTTTTGGTGAATGCAGTTATTGGCTTCCCAACCTCCACATTGTTCAAAGGCCAACTACACACACACACACACACACACACACACACACACACACACACACACACACACGAGTATCTTTTATCCAAAATGTTTGGGATCAGAAGTGTTTTGGATTTTGAATTTTGTCAAATTGTGAAAGATTTACATTATACTTACTAGATGAACATCCCAAATACAAAAATCTGAAATCTGAAACTCTCTAATCAGCAGTTTCTTTGAGCATTATTTTGGTGCTTGAAAAGTTTCAGATTTTGGAGCATTTTGAATTTCAGATTTTTTAATTTGCCTAGGCTGTGTCTGTGTGTGTGATCACATTATGCTTAATATAATATGACTTGTGTATATATTATATGTAAACACAATACATGCATTAACATGTATTTCTTTCTATGGATCATGATCAGAAACATTTGAGAGTTTCTGACCTGTAGAACGAGTCCAAGTGTTTGATGTGATACTAAGACCGCCATTATCTACTCCCAGTTTACCTCTCCAGTGCCATCTCCTTGACTTAAACATTTTCTCTTTACTAAACCAAACTGACCAACACACAGTGTGAAGGTTGTTTTCATGTTTTGATTTTGTTTATCCTCTTTGATCTCATTTATGCTGTCCCTTCCAAGAAGACCATCCCCCTTCCTCCTTCTACTTCATCCGTATAATTTCTAGTTAATATTTTTACTTAGCTCAGATATGAATTTATCTGTATTTATTTTTTGTTGTCAAACAAAAACTGCAACCACTACAATATAGTGCAATAATTAGGAGGGTGAGCATGTACAAACAGTCTCGTGATAACAGGCAGTGGCCCAGGTCACTTTGCCCATTTTGAATCCAGGGTCTTCTACTGCTTTGGCCAAATCGCCTATTTATGAATCCCAAGTCTTCTACAGCTTTCTGTGTGACCTTCAGCACGTTATTTAGTTCTTCATGTCTCATATTCTTAATTTGTAAAATGAAAATAATAGCTTCAACCATACAGAATGGTTAATTAAATGAATTCTTGTACGTTACATGCACAGCCCAGAGTACTTGCTCAATATGAACTACTATTATATTACAGTGATATGTTTGTTTCTGTCTCTAACATTTTCTGTGTGAAAACTCATATTCTGTTTGAAGATGTTTTTGGCAAACTATATTTTCATCCATTTTTATATGAATGCCTTAGAGTTTCTGAAAGAGTGAACTGTTAGTGTTTGGGATGGAAAGAAAAGGGTACAGCATTCTTTTTCTAAGAAGAATAAATAAATTATAAAAGGAGGAAAAAATCTCCATCAGTCACCTTGAAATTAAGGCAAGAGTCATGGATGGAGCTGACTGTTGAAGAAGCACCTGCAAGATTTTCTTCTGGGGCTGCATTTGCACAAGTCCAGGGCTTGTCAACTATTTAGTCCAAAGGTACTTTGTAGGTTTGACCTCTAGTCTTCCAATTTCTATTATACTCTTATGTTAGTCAACCTGCCAGTAAACAAAGTTGTCTAGGTTCCAGGGTCAGAAGATTCTGGCAGCCTGAAAAATATTCCAGTTGACTCATCATCAATATGCATATGAGGATAAAAACAAAAGAAAATGTTAGCTAAAACAAATCAAAGCTTCATTAATTCCATTCCCTCTTCAGTTAATGTACTTTCTGATAGCTTCTCTCATTCACATTTCTACTCTTCTTTCTACATTGATGTGACCTCACATAAACTCTGATTTTTTTTTGTTGTTTTTTTTTCTGAGTTGGAGTCTCACTCTGTCGCCCAGACTGGAGTACAGTGGCCGCTCCCGGCCACAGCAGCCTCGACCTGCTGGGCTCCGACGATCCTTCCGCCTCAGCCTTCCAAGTAGCTGGAACTACAGGCACGCACTACCATGCCCAGCTAATTTTTTATTTATTGTAGAAATGAGGTCTCACTAAGTTGCCCAGGTGGGTCTTGAAACTGCAGGCTCAGGCAATCCACTCACCTCAGCCTCCCAAAGTGTGGGATTACAGGCTGAGCCACTGAACCTGGCTAAACCCTGATTTTTTAATATAAAATTGTGTTGCTACCCAAGTTTCAGCCAAGGTAAAATACCTTCACTTGGGTCTATGCCAAACTTGGAGTCTAATTTCCTCCAGCTAGTAAAGAAAGAAGATAAATGGTTGCTAAATATGCTACTGTGCCATTTGAAGTTGGTTTAAAAGTTATAACTATTAATTTTCCACAGACCAGAATTTGTGATACATGTTTGTAATGTTTGCCACGTTCCTCTCAGCCCATCATGAACATCCCTGGGCCACTGCCTGCCATCACTAGACTGTTTGTACATGGTCCTGAGGCACAGACACATCCTTCTTATTAAATGGAAGATTCAATTTGCATTCAAACAACACATTGCTCCAGTGTAACCAGAGGAATTGAGAAAACCTTTGGAAAAATGAGAACAATGAAATAAAAGCAGTGTTCTGTAACATTTTCATTTCAGAGCAAATACTCACGACTTTTTTTTTAATTGAGAGATCACTAGAATCCATTTCTTCTAGTAGAGACGATAAACTGAACTCACAGTTTTCTTTCACCAGGCGTGAACTGTATATGTAATTTTGGGTCATGGCTCAGAGACCATATGTTAAAATGACCAAGGGAGCTCTTCAAACAATCACAATACCCAAACCGAACTCCAGACCAGTTAACTAAGAATTTTTGGGGGCGTAGAATCCAGACATTAGACTGTGTTAAAGATTCCTAGTTAACTCCAGTATATAGTCAACTTCGAAAACTATATTCTAAAAATGCTTTGTAGACAAGGTTATAAATCCAGTGATTTATAAATTTGTTATTTGATAATGTTACCTTTTTTTCTTTATGAATTAGGGGGCAATTGACAATCAGGTTATTTTTTAGAACCATTACTTCCAAGGAAAAGGCATTTATAAATTCACATTGGTGTTTAACCTTGTACTGGTTGCCAATAGCACCAGATGCCGGCTTGGTATCTGTATTCTTAAAATATCTAATATCTAAACATGTGTTGTAAAATTAACAGACATGGATGGAAGCAGAACAAGATGAAATGGCCTTTACTTTTTTCCTTCATACTGAAAGAAGATTTCCTCCAAGGAAGGATAATTAAGTTCCTGGGAGAGTATTCTTTGATCTTTCTCCCTGGAGATATACTAAAATAAAAGGGATGCTCTTTTTGGCAGGGAATGATGAGATACTATAATCCATGGAGGAAAAGCAGGGGAGCAGATTTGATCATCTCTGCAGTTTTGTTTTAGTTCATCATCAATGTTCTTTTGCTTTTGCCATTAATACTCATTGGTGAGACTCAATGAAAGCCCTGCCTTTCCCATAAAGACATTCCAAACTACTGATTACCTCTTTTATTAAGTGTTCTGAGACTTCACTCTTTAACACAAAAAATATCATTTCATTGTACGCACTCTGCATGTCATCTGTCTATAGGTAAACCGTGAGAGTTGACCAAATTATCTTGGTGCTGAGCCTCCATTCTACCTGACTACAGCTTTTATAAAACTATTGCACTGGCCTCAATAAATATTTTCAGTATCACCAGGAGTCATTATACATATCTGCCAATAAATCCCAATTGTAATTGGCTTCCAACACTTTTTTTCAGATTCTAATACTCCAGGATACAAAATTCATAAGGAGACTTTTCAACTCAGACCTCATGTGAAATGCTCTCAACATTATATATTAGTTGCTTCATGAACATTCCATCAGTGGCTTTCATTTAGTAAGTATATAGGTTGTAGCATCAGTATTAGTTTTCTGTTGCTGAATAATAGATTACTATGAAGTCAGCAGTCCATAAACAGTTAGCTAATATTTCTGTAAATCAGAAGTCTGGATTGAGTCAATTTGCTTCTCTGCTTAGGGTCTCAATGAGGCTAATATTAAAGACTTGCTTCCCTACTTGGGGTCTCAGGAAAGCTCATATTAAGGTGTTTGGACAGGGCTCTTATTTTCACACTCTGGGGATTAATCTATGTCCAAATTCCTACAGACAATGAGACAACCATCCAGTTCCATGAGACCATAGTACTGGGGTCCTGGTTTCCTTGCAGGTTGTCAGCTGAGGGACATTCTTAGCAGCTCTCCCATTCTTGCACATAATGCTCTTCGTCTTCACACCAGTGGCAGCATTTCGACTCCTCCTCATGCTCTGGATCTCTTTGATGTCTCTTTCTGCCCAATTTCAAAGCTACTCTTATATATTAAGTATTTGCTATATTTGCTAGAATAGCATCCCACATCTTGTTACAAAATCTGTATTAGTTTTCTATTGCTGCATAATGGATGCCATAAATTTAGTGGCTTAAAACAACACTCATTTATTATAGCACCAGGTTAGAAGTCTGGGCAGGATTAGATGTGTTCTTTGCTCAGGACCTCACAATGCTGAACTTAAAGTGTCAGCTGGGCTGGCTGGACTCTTATCTAGAGGTTCTGGGGAAGAATCTTTTTCCAAACTCACTCAGGCTGTCAGCAGAATACGAGTTCCTTGAGGTTGTACCTCTGAGGTCCCTGTTCCTTTATTGGCCATCTTCAGGGAGCAGCTCTTTCCTTCTAAAGGCCTCTACATTCCTTCTCATGTGGCTCCTTCATCTTCAAAGCACCAATGGTGTGTTGGGTTCCTTTCATGTTTCACATCTTTCTGACTTTTACTTATGCCAACATCTAGTGAAAAAATTCTGCTTTAAATGGGTTCATGCATTCAGGTTAGGCTCACCTTGTTAATCTCCCTGTAGATAGGCAGATATGTAGGTAGGTAGGCAGGTAGATAGGTAGGTAGGTAGGTAGATGGATAGATGGATGGATAGATAGATAGATAGATAGATAGACAGACTCCCTTATTACTCCCTTATTTTAAATTCTTGAGATCAAAAAATTCTTGATTTTGGATGTTTTTCCGATTTTGAAATATTTGCATTGTGATCACCCAACTGAGTACCCCAAATCTAAAATTCCAAAATCCAATATGCCCCACTGAACATTTGTTTTCAGCTCGTATTGATCTCAAAAAAATTCAGATTTTGGAGTATTTCAGAATTCAGACTTTTGGATTTGGGATGCTTAACCTGTGTCATTGGTGAAATGTACTGTCATATTTACAGGATCCACCCACACTCAAAGGGAAAAGGATTATATGAAGATGAGGATGATTGTAAGTCATTCTTAGATTCTGTTAAATAAAGCACCTCTAGGGAGTACACAAGACATATAGTTGTACAAGATTCTAGCTGGTCTAAGAATACATATAATATAGTAAGATGATATGGACAAGGAGTGAAGGTGGATGTAATATATGGGTTAAGTAATATCATTGTTTGCATAGTGTAATCATTTGAAATCATTTCCAAAAACATTGTCCAAATTATTCCTCATAAAAGTCCTATGAGGTAGAGATCACTGTTCTCATTTTTTGCAGAGGAGAAAATTAAGGCTCAGAAACCTTAAGTAAATTGACAAAGGTCTTGAAAATAGTGTCAGTGCTAAGGTTTGAACCCATATACATGCTATTTGAAAGTGTGCAAACACAACATGCCGTTGCTCCTGGTGTTGTATTTTTCTGTAGCAGCTAATGTCCCTCACTCCCCCATGAGAACCCCCTAATTTAGCTATTATCAAGAACACCTGTAGTCCATGTCTTCTACTCTATACTTCTCTACATGAAATGCAGTTAGTCACTGTGGTCTTCAATAACCTCAGGGTTATTGAATGTGAGGATTAGAGGGGCCCTTTCTTCTTTGCTTCTTAGGTTCTGTAACTCCTAGCAAAAACTGTTTCAAAAGGTTCTTGCTTTCAGAAACTTCAGGGAAGGATTAGGCACCTCTTTCTCTTCATATATAGCTTTAAGCCACAGAGATCATATATTAAATTGAGTCACAAGTTCTTCAGCTGGGTTTGCTTCACTCCAGTGGCAAGAAGTACAGAGCCCTGAAAGTGACATGCCAGTGTCCCTATCTTTATTTATTCTAGAGTTCTCTCTCATTTGGGCTCTCTCACTTGGGTACTGTACTTTGGTGGGGAACAGAGAATAAAAACTCTGTACTCTCCAGTAGGAATATGTTGTCTCTTTCCTGATCCTCAAGTCATCTTGTATTAAGGAAGGGAGGATTGTGGGGGTATGTATTGCTCTTGATTATAACCCCTAGCAGGGGATCTGGCCCCATATTAGAGTATAAAGTATTTATTTCTTTTTGCTTCTAATAGTTATGTTCAAGCTGCCAAAGAAAATGCAATGGAAAAAGTCCCATTTCGTAATCTGATGCTTCCGTTTAGTGCTAGATGAATAGTATGTGGTCAATAATTGTCCGTTGAAAATGACTATAAAGAATTCCAGTGCCATTTTACATAATTTTTTTAAAAAAGAGAAAGAATAACTACCCATATTTCTTCTGGGTTTCTTTGCCTATTTATTACCACAAAATTTATTCCAAACTTTTTATACCTAATGCAAAAAGTAAATGTCCTGATCTCAGAGTGAATGCTTCCATGTTTTGTCAATCAAACTAAATCATTTTAGTATGGAAAGTAGAATGTCTTTGCCACTCTTGTACTGAAAGTTTATTTTTGTCATTGTGCCAGGTGGCTCTCATTTATTTGAATTCTTAGCTAGAATTTATTTAAATGTGTCTAATTTATTAGAGGCAATTACAATAAATGTCAATGTAATTAAGTGATGTGACAGAATATTGGTCATAATGGAATTAATTTTAATACTGTATAACTCAAAAGTTACTAAACAATGTGAAGTTGTTCTGATGTGAATTTCAAAATTGAGATGCAATATAAATCAGTATGCCCTAACAGAGGGAAAGGAAAATTATGAGATGAGGTTGGAGAGGATGGATTTGCTTTCAAAAGAAGCAGGTAATGATTTCTCCTTCAAGCTCTATAAACTTAGCTCAAAGTGATAGTTGCAATAAGATCAAGTGTAGATGCTGTCTTCATATTGTCATCTTGCTTATGAACTTCCTGAAAATCCATGTGGAAGTCTTGTGTTTGTACAGTGTAATTCACATTTCCAAATTTATGACATCAAGAGCAGATAAAAACCTGTGGCAATGTTAAAACACATCAAGAGAAAGTAAATACTTATTGGACATTTTAATATTCAGAATAATGGCCAATTTCTATTTATGTAAGACTTTGGTCAAATAAGGGAACTTTGGAGGGATACATTACCAACAAAAGAAAAAGGAAAATGTCATTCTCAACTGCAAAAGCCCATACAGAACATGTCCTTAACTAATACATATGTAAAGGAGATTGTGATGTAGACCCAGAAACCCATTGACCAACAAGGCTCAAAAAATAAAACATGTTAGCAAAAGCAAGCAGAAAACCTTGACATCCTTTAGATTGCTTATCAGGTAAGTTTATCTATTTTCTCCTTTGTCTTATTTAGATCTGTTTTCCCCTTTATCTTACCACAAATTACAGAGGCCACTAGGTTAGATGGGGAATTCAGTTGTTACTTGTGGGTCATTTAATGGAAAAAGAAATTATTTCATTCTAGTCTTGAGTGGACCTGATGGTTAATAAGATGCTACCATTGAAGCAGTTACCATCAACCATGTAACTTTTGGGTTCTGCTAGGCTAAATAAAGAAGCATGGAAATTTATGTCAGTTTTCAAATTACTTCAGATATTGTATTCTGTATTATCATATATATGGTTGAAATTATTTTTATTGTTCAGCATTTCAAGTAAAAGTGTGTAATTTTTAACTTAAATTAATATTTAGGGTAAAAATTGATAGGTATTTTAAGCTTGTCTTTCAAGAATATCTCCAGAATCATTGGAAGAGAAGAAAAATGGAGCACAAATAATGAAAAAAGTTGCCTACAAATAGTAAAGGCATCTGTAATTATTTGTGTAACTAACAGTCAGCATTTTAAAGAGAGGGAATTTATTATGTGATTAAAAAATTAAAAACATATAACAATATCATCTCAAAAAGAATTTGGAAAATGAGAAATTTGTAATAATATTGTAAAGTATATTTTTCCAAGTCATATCGGAGTATGGCTTGTGGCTACCTAAGAGGTCTGGCATAATGGTATCAATTACTACTTAATTTCTGAAAAAATTAAAATTTAGAAAATAATATTTATAAAAAATTCTTTAGTAAAATTGCAAAATGTCAACGTTGTATTGAGTATGTATGTGATATACATTTAAAATCCTCTTCAATCTTTTTTATGAGGCTGAATTTGGTACCCTTTTCATTATTTCATACTTTTATGGTCTTATCTTAATCTTCTAGTTTTGTTCCTGCCACAAAGGTTATTTCATAGTGCACTGTTGCTATTGATTTTCTTTTCTATTTCTTTCTTAGAGTAATTCTGCAGGAGTTTCTGTGTAAACATTCCAGGAAATAGAAGCAATTACTCTGTTTAAAGATGAAATTTTACCCTGACAATGTTTATAAGCAAAGTTTTACATTTAGGAGACTGCAGATTCCAAAATATAAGGTCTATGAAGAGTTTTAACGAATTCATTTTCCTAGTTTGAGTTAACCTGTCAAAGAAAACTATTTTATTTGATACAAGTGCCAGTAATAGTGTTTTCTTCTTAACACCGTATAAAACACCACATAGTTCTTATGTAGTTTATTGCACTGAGTTAGAAATCAGTTTTGTGAAACCAAATCATAAAAATCAGTTTGGATAAGGAGCAGTTTGGGCACAACTTTGGGCAGTTACCCAATTTGCTATAGAGTTGTGTTAAAAAGTTTATCTCTTTAATGCAGGCTAACTACTGGAAATTTTTTCTTCTTTTATATTTAAAATTTATTATTATTTTTTATTTTAAGAATGTGGGGTGTAATTTGGCATTCGATATACAAATGGTCACTGTACAGATAAAATTTGGGCCTCACTTCGGTCCCCACTTTGCCTGAGTTAAGATCAGATACCCTTATTGATGAAGTGTTCCCCTCCCCCTGCCTTCCCTGGCACTTTCCCACTACTGCCAATCCCTTTTTTGTGTAGTATTATGATAGTTGTTCAGAGTCTACTTATAAGTGAGGACATGTGGCACTCAGTTTTTTGTTTCTGTGATAGATCACTGAATACTAAATTAAGTTAGTCTCTTACTTGTTTTCAAGATAATCATTTATTATTATGACTTCCAGCATTTCTTTTTGCTCCTCCTGAACTCTTCTATGTCATAAATTCAATCAGTAGAGTGGTTTGCAAAAGGTTTAAAAGGTTGTCTTCCCTCTATCCCTCTTTCCTTCTCTCCCTTTATTCCTTCTTCCCACAAATTTTCCTGAGCAACTTCAATATGCCTGGCACTAAACGCGGGGGGGGGCGGAGGGGAATAAGTAAGCTTCATCCTTTGAGGAACACACTATCTAGTAGGAAGATAGATGGATAAATATAAACAGATAATAATATTGTACAATAATGAATATTGTATAACATTGCTGGCTGTCAGTGCAGATAAATAAAAATTATTGTGGACATTCCAGATGCTATAACACTTTGCTGACCTTTTGGTTTCATCAAAAAGGGGACTATATTCATCTGGAATGAAAAGTTGTTTTCCTGTCAAAACACTTCCATTCTGTTTTTGTTGTTAGTTAGATAAACAAGAGTGAGGAGGTACCTCACCCCAGACATTCATCCTAACATTCTCAACATTTTTAACCCATGATCTAAATCTGTCCACTGAATTGAGTCCCTGGAAATACTGAGTTGCTCTTTGGAAAAGCATGCAGTAGTTTAGAGCCAAGTGATTTGAATTATCGTCCAGATTTTGCCACTAATGCATTGTTACCTCATTTTTCTTATAAGTGGAACTTAGTTCATAATCCCTTCTCTACTCACTTTATAGGTCCATTCTGAAGATGAAGCAAGTATATAGATGCAAATATTATTTGTAAAGTTAAATGCATTATGCAGATGAGTGGTGGGCGGTGATGACATTAGCTGTAAAGTACCACTGGAGTACTGCAGACCATTCTGGCAGTTTTGACAGATTATGCTTCTAGAATAGGTACCATAAATTGAAATGAGATATATAAAATATAATTGTTCCCCTAAAATGCTATTACAATGAAGATTACATTTCTGACCAATAGTCTAATGCCCAAAATTATAGACATCACACACACCCTATGTAATCAAATATTAAATCAACTTTTCATGAAATAGTAGGTCACTATTCATTGTGAAACTTTGTTCAAAAAAAAGTTGTATATAATTTTTAAGAGCCCAGGAAATAATCCCATACAATTGTATTTAATATTAAACAGTTAATTCTACAGAATTTATACCTTCTTTAAAATTGCTGTCATTTTATTGCAACAAAAACTACCCAAAAGATCACAAACTTGAACTAGGACTCTTTGGATGGTTTTTGACATGGACCACTGAGAACATTTCGAGAAGTCCTTTATCCACTTGAGTCTTTTTTGAGCAATTCTTTAGGGTACATTTAGAGTATATTTACCTGCTCACGTTTTCTTAATGTAAATTTTTCTGTAACAAATTGCTGATCCATCTTTTTGTACCAGAAGGGCTTTTTTTTTTTAGCTGTCATCTCATCAACACTAGCAACTGTATCTTATCTGATTTTAGAAAAAGCATAAATCCACGATCATACTCAATTTTGTACTCTTTGATCCCTTACTCTTATTGCTTCATGATTTGAAAAAGTAAGAAAGGTTTAGCTTCAATAGTAGCTAAATCACAGGTTATTACCGAATTGGATGCAAATTCTTCTAGTTACAAAGCCTGGATACTTTCTCACATATCAGATTCTAATGCTCATGAAAGCAATGTGCTTTGTTTTCCTTGTAAACATTTAGAATATATGGCTATAAAATAACGAAGACAATTTTTTTTAACAAACATACCAAGTCTTGGACATTCAAGGATACTTTCTTTCATGGCGTAATCGTGTGATTCAAAGTATTTTTGGATCTATCTCCAGTGTCAATGACCAGTCACAAAAATAAAAGTTCTTCATTATTTTATACCAATGGAGCATCCTTCCTTCTCCCAAGACATTTTTCCTAATTCTTGGTCTCTTTTGCATCTCTTCTTTCACAGATATTTCCATGCAGGCAGAGTTCATCCATGAAGAACAGGGTCACATCTCTGAATAGTTTCTTCTACTATCAATGGCTTGACACCACTTATAATTCAGAATACACTTTATTTCACTTAAGGTTTTCATACTAACAGCTTGAGCCTTAATAACATGAATTATTTCTGAAGCATTGGTGTATTTTTTATTGTACTCATTGATTAATGAGAAGCAGTCAATAAAACTGAATTATTCAAATAGGTGTCTGTTTTCAGAGGAGATTTAGTTTTGAGGGGGGCTTTCAGATTTGTATATTTTAGAATCTTCCAAATAGTCAAGATCTAAAGATTATCTTAGTAAAGTTTCATTTGGAATGATATGCTTTGAAACTTCAAAATAATTCACCAAAAATTGAAAAACAGAATGTTTGTCTTTGTTGGTTTTGAGGCTACTTTTGAGCATCTGTTGGTTATATCATTGTGAAATTCTGTAAACACATCAAGGAGCAACTGATCAGTTCCAGGACTGTGATCTTATCAAGTCTGGCCCTCTTGCTATTTCAGCAAAAGTATATAGAATATTGGTTTAACTTAGAAGAAAACACACACACACAAAAAGAGACTTTCATTCCTGGAAGCGGCATTTTCTATCTCTCTGATCACCATTGGCAGCTGTTCATTTTCTGCTTGAGTGAACTTAGAGGAAGGCAGTTACCTTGTATATGATGAATGGTAGGTGATTCTTGGATGTCCCTATCTTAGGCGGTTTTTGTCTCATCCTGCAAGAAAAGCTTCACTATCTCTATGGACACCTAATAATATTTTATAGAATCGATTGCTTCTTTCCAACTGCCAAAAAAGCTATCTTTTTAATTTTATTTATTTATTTTTATTCTAATCAATTTTTTAAAAAAATTTTATTATAAAGATGTAGGGTACAATTCAGGGTGAGGTATACAAACGTTGATTATGCCGATACCTTGTTGATGAGGTGTGTTCCTCCCTCCCCTAACAGTTTCCCTCAACTGCCACTTCGACCCCCAACCCTGGCAGTTTCCCACTACTGCTAATCCCTTTCTTATAATATTATAATAATTGTTCAAGGTCCGCTTATGAGTGAGAACATAAAATGTCTATCTTTTAATAAACCACCAATATGTGGTGGAGAAGGAATTGTTAACTTTTTCCCTCTTAAGTAGACCAATATCTTCAGCAATCAGTATTGCACTTATTATAAACAATATTCCACTGGTGATGTCATAATAATATCATGTAACAAGATACACTACATCAGAATCAAAGCAATGGCTTAAAACTCAGCTTCTTGAAGAGGGGGTTTTTGTTCCCTTCCAAAGTAGCTTTAGGTTTTAATTATATCCATCAATTAGACACTTCAAAGCAAACCATTTTCTTTGTAAGAAATATCAGGATCAGGACATTAACATTGGAATAATAGTGTCGAGAGCTTTTTCTTTCTCTTCCAGTTGTGCTAGACATCAACTTGTTCCAACATAATTTAATTTCTTCTGGTGTTTTATGAAGTAATTGTGTGTAAGAAAATGCACTGTCTATGAATGTCAGCAAATAGTGATGGATGACTTAACTAGACAATATGTTACACTTAAATGGATTAAAGCTGGAAAATATTTAGCTGTGCACTTTGTACTACTTGCACATCCTGCTGGGCTCTGAAGAATGATGCACAGACTTATGGAAAGACAAATAATCAGTGCTGAGGACCCTTTTTAAGTTTTTGGAAATTATGAATAAGGTGTAGTGGGAAAGGGAAAGATTCTTGTGACACTTAATTTTTTCATCGTAGTTAAATCACCCCCCACACATTTTTGGTAAATATTCCTAAAGGATCTTTCTTCAGCAACTTCATTTCTTTCTTTAATTCCCCTTCTTGTTTCTTTCACCTGCTAGCTACCCCCAAGTCTTCATCTATTTTTTGGTGAATTACTCAGAAATTTGTATTTTAAGCTCTAATCTCAGTCATGAAAATGTTCCCTCAACACTTCAAATTCAACATATTTAGAAGCTCTGAAGTCATGAAAAGATACGATATGATTTCATTTACGTGAGGTACCTGGAGCAGTTAAAGTCATAGAGACAAAAAGTGAAATGGTAGTGACAAGAGGCTGGAAAGAGGGGAAATAGTTATTGTTTAAAGGGAATAGAGTTTTACCAGATGAAAAGAGTTATGGAGATGGGTGGTAGTGATAGTTGCACCACAACACAGATGTTCTTAATACCAATGAACTGCACACTTAAAAATGTTTAAGATGGTAAATTTTATGATAAGTGCATTTTGCCAGGATTTAAAAACGTAAACAGATTTTTCAGCTGTCTTTACATTTGCAGCATGCTTCTTCCACTGGAGTTAGGTAATTTTGATTCCCACTGATGGTTATTGGTAAGCATTTTCTGTGGCCATTTAATAATTTTAGAAAAGCCTATATTCTTTATTTGTATTTTTGCTTGCTTTTTTATTTTAAAGGCTTTTTGAGGTATCGTTTTTATAAAGTAAAACCCATTTATTTTAACTGTACAGTTCCCTATTTTTTATGTAAATTTACAGAATAATTGCAACCATTGCCACAATTGAACTTTAGAACAAATCCGTCGGCCAAAAGAAACCTCATACCCATTTTTAGACATTCTCATTTCCCATACCCAGCCCCAGGCAGCCACTAATCTACTTTCTGTTTCTATCCTATATTATTTATTGATCTCTTTTTATTTGTTTATTTTCAAACTTTGAAGTCCTTCTTACCATTTAAAAATCATTCTTTTTTGTATAAGTACATTAGAAACTAGAAGCCTAAGGCCTAACCTTTCCTGTTTCCATCATATTAAACATTCTAAGAAAACATAGTAGGACGATTAGAAAAGAAACACAAGGAAATAAGAATGCTATACTGGTACATACTGATATCCTATTTTAAACCTCTGTCACTTTCATTGTTTTGTTTTGTTTTGGGAAGAGTCTGAAATGTCACTGTCTTTTTGACTGCAAATTTTAGTGTGCACTAGTTTTTAATGAATATGAGTTAAATTGTTTGGTTGTAACTGTCATAAAGGCAGCCTGAACCATTTAAGCAAAGGCGGAGATTTATTAGTTCCCAGAATGGAAGAAAGCCTTGAATTACCAAGCTGAAGCAAAAAGAATGTTCAAGTCCAGCCCTAGGGATTCAAGCACTGTCAAGAATCAATCTGATTTTCCTCTTGCCTCTCTCGGGTTGTCAGCTTTATTCTATTTCACTGAAGACTGAACTTTTCCTTATGGTAGAAACCTTGGTTTCTGATAGCTCTCAAGTTTTGTTTCCCAAATATTTAGCCCCAGTGAGACATAACCCTTTTTGAAGTTAGTGTCTGAAATCCAAATATCCCAGGATGAAGAGGCGGATAGGTGCTTGGCTCTAGATGTAATGGGCTAAGTGAAGTACCTACTCCTGGACCAACCAAATGTGTTTAGTGAGGAAAAGTACTGTGTTTGGCCCAGTTGAAGCCTATTCCTCAGTCTATAGACTCTGGTCAGGGATATAGAGTCGTGTAAGAACATAGCAATCACTCTGGGCTCCATGTGGACATGGTATGGGGAGGCATAGGGTTTTGTAAAACAAAGGTTTTAGTTTTAGTAATCTCAGAAACTAAAGGTGGTGCTGAGTAGCAAGAAAATAGTAGATAGATTTCAACACAATTCCCAAATGGTTCTTCTTAATCCTATACCACCTGATACCTTTCTGCCATTCAGAAATTGTAAATATATGCAAAAATGACACACAAATTTTCTGCAATTTTGTCCTTATAGGAGCATTTTGCAATGATATATTTTTACTTCTCCAGGAAAATCTTGCAACTAGGAGAATTTGGAAGTATCAATAAGTGACTGCTTTGCCCAAAATGGTGAGCTTTATTTTATATAGAAAACAAATAGAATCCATACATTCTTAACTAGTTCTGATATCCAGATGCAGACAGAAAATTATGAATATAGACTGTGTTCTTTATAAATGTCAGTATTCATTGCAAGTGCTGTTTAAGCTTACTTAATAGGAATTAATTTATATGGCTTATGCATAAAAACTGTGTGCCAGAATCCATGCATTGTTGTGCTTGTCTCTTTGATAAATGAACTAGTGAAAGATGATTAACTCTAGGTCAGCTCACTGAATTGTAGTTTGAGCAAAGCTCAGATTTTCTCAAAGTGATAGAGCCTGATTTCTTTAAGTAATTGAATCCACTTAGAGGAGAATTATCAATGTTCCTACGGAGTACTGGAGAAATTCACTAGGAGAATAAAAAATATTAACAATACAAAGGGTGCAAGGCTAGATCCAATTTAAATCCACAGGATTGTTTGAATTGTTAATCCTACTTCCATTTGACACCAAGAGTTCAATTGATAAGCATATGGCTACTTGGAGGCAGTGTGTTGAATGGTATAGTTAATAGATTGGAATACTTGCAAGTGATAATGGAAAAAGTTTAGTTCTGAAACCCAAGACTTTTCTTGAGGCATGACTACTGCTTTTTAAAATCAAACTAGTAACTAAGGATAAATACTCAGACTCCAATCAAAATTTAACATTTTTGAAGTTTATTATGTGCTTCTCACTGAGAAAAAAGTTGTATACATAAAGAAAGTAAAATATCTAGCCCAAATAGCTTATAATTTGGTGTAAAAGCAAGCTGGATAAGGAGAAAGAGTACAAAATGGAAAATTTTATCAAAGTGGTATAAGCAGGGTGCTGTGTGTGCTCAGGAGCATTAGAATGAATCTACTGCGGGTATCAGTTACAGCTTTACTCATGGTCACATTGAAACTGGGATATGAGGATCAAAAAAAAAAAAAAAACTATAAGTGAGGAAGGTAGGCCAAATAAAGGACATAACATGTGCAATGGTAGAGTCATTGAATGGTTCTGTATTCAATGCCACCCAGGGAGTAGAATTTCAGTACAATCAGAAAAATGTCTATATAGGCCAACACTAAACAACAGAACTTTCTGTGAAGTACTCTATATCTGTACTGTCCATTATGGAAGTCACTAACCATATTAGTTATTGAACATGAAATGCAAACTAGTATAACTGATGACTGAGGTTTTAATTGCATCTCATTGTAAACTATTTAACTGTAAATAACTACCTGAGTCTAGTAGCTACCATATAGAACAGAGCACATATAGCCTAGTCTGTAGGTCTGGGTTACTATGGAGACAGGTAAAAAAAATAGGGTCATAGTGAGAATTCTGTAATTGAGTAATACGTGACTGATTCATTCCTTTGAACAACAGCTCTGGTGCCAGTGTGAAGAAGGTAGACTACAGAGAGGAAGAATGGTGTCAAAGAAATGAGTTACAATCAGGTTAGCATCAGGACTTCAGAGATAAAATGGGCCTGGCCAGGGCATTGGTAGTGAGTGTGAAAGAGGAAGGCAATACATGCCTTAGGCTGAATAAGTAAGATCAAGTTCCCAGTAGTTGTGAAGGATAAAGAGAACTGGTTGTGGAGGACTCATATCTTTGACTTAGGAAACAATAGATAGAAAAAGAAATAAAAGATTAGCTATTGTGGAAGAAAGAGAAAATTTAGTGCTTTACATGTCTAGTTTAAAGTAATAGACATGAAGGTGCTTGGAATTTGTGAAATTTTGGAAAAAAGACAAAAATTCAAAGAAGTTGGATTATCTGAAATAAGTTAAAAATGCCTTAGGATCAAGTGATGCAGTGCCATCTTAAACCCTTTGTTAAATTATTTTTTCTTTTAAATTCTGGTTAAGATATTATTTTATATTTTGGTAAACTTCAGAGACTGGAACAAGTTTATGCCTAGGTTAGTAAGTTGTAGAGAGGCTTAGTGAGTACACAGACCATCATAGCTCTGCATTATTTTTTTCTGGGAGCTTTGACAAAGTCAGAACATTTGCCTACACAATGAGTCTCTACCTCAATTATTTAACTTCACACTTAGATTTTACCCAGAGGTATGGGGTATAAATAAATTACCTCACCCAAGGTCAATCTCTGTCTCAGAAAATAGTGATTTTTATACTACATGATCCGGAGTTTTACTAATAAGTGTTTAAAACATCATGCCCATACAAGGAGAAGGAGGCTTGGAAGCATCCATGGTGAGATCTGTACTTTCATTGTGTTTCTACCCAACAGATGGAACACTGATACCCTTATCCCAGTTGCATTATCAAGAATCTAGACCATTTACTGAGGAAGACTTTCTAACTCGCAGTTCTAATTTGCCTAGTTCTCCACTACAGCTTCCCATTCCTTTATATCAGCCTAGGGTTACTTTTGTTCTGCTAGATGCTATATGACCAATACAGGGTGTCTTGTTATCTTTAGATCAATTTTCTCTAGACCCTGGGAAAGAATAAAAATAATAGAGGGATTATGAATATTCTGAATGGAAACATAAGAAGTGCTGTAAAATGGGTTTATTTTGTCACCATTATTGCAGACAGTAGTATTCCATATTATTTGCTTCTTTGTGCAACCAAATATCCATTTTGATTTGCTATATATGTAAGTTGGTTTTCTGAGTTATTTCTTAGTAGTGGCAATTAGTTGGTATAGATTTATCTACACTTCTTTGCCAGTACTTTCTTAACCTTTGTTTTTGCTCAGTTGTTTCTGAAATTCTCCCTTCATTCCTTTCACAAGCAGGCGACTCCAGTGGCTGTAAAATGGGTTCCATGTGGAAATAACACCTATTTATGTTCATAGCATCGATGTCTCCAGCAATTTCTCTTTAAAATTATGCTTTGCAGACAACAAACAGCCTCTTCTGTAGCAATGACTTTCTACCTTTCTGCTCTGCTGTTGCAGGCAAAAGCAATGCATTGCTGAAAGACCTCTATTGTCATTACTTAATGCTATACTCTTAGAGAAAACATGCTCTTAATGTGAACTTGGCAAATTAGCTTTCCACCCAGAGATGATTATACACACTGTATACTTAATCCTCTTTTGGCATATTCATACCATGACAGAGGTAGATGCTGTCCGTGTACCTTCTCTGGGTCAGTGTTCTCTGCAGACCTAGGAACGCCACATTTCTCAGAACTCAAGCGAATTCTCAGACAATTACAGGGCAGACTTTAAAATGACTGATATTCAATCATACCAACTGACAACACATTGCAAGGGAGAAACTGATTAAACTTTGTGTCTTTCTATCCTCTGACAGTGTGAACATTAGCATCAGGGACACTTTCTGATTGCAATTCCAAATCATGTGACAGTCAAAGAGAAAGAGAGAAATATGCCAACACTTGGAACTTTTTCAGAAAACTGATTGGCCCTCTGGATAAGCAGGTGCATATCTAGTACTGGACATGTGTTCAGGAAAAGAAAAACAATGACATTCATTCAAATAGTTATGAGAACGATGACATGAGTGATTTGTTTATTGGAGAAATTGGACTTTAACTTCTTGTACTTTTTGTATTTTTGTAATAGGACCAATATGAACTAACATTTATACAGCAATGTTGCAAGTGCTCTACTTAAGTCAAAAACTTACTCCTTTTACAAATTTCATGAAGTAAAAGCTAATATCAGCCTTGGATTTATAAATGGCAAAACTAAGAAAAACAGAGGCTAAGTAACTAGCTAGGTTATACAGTCAATAAATGGTGGAGCTGCCTGTCCACACTATTACTACTACAATAACCTCTGTCAGTATCTAGGCTCCAAATGACTTACAACTTTAAAAATATTATGTTAGCTATGTACTGGTAGGTATTAGATTATCATCAGTGCTTGCTTTTGTTTGTTAAACATGCATCTACTTGTGTAAATATATTACTAAAATGAATGTGAGAATAGAGGCATCTGATAAGCAGCAAACACCATGCTTCCAAATCATAAGGCTGGAGAACCTGTAGAACTCTACACAGTTGGAAATATTTTTAACTTACAGATGTCCCACTTCAACCCAGCATCAATTTCACATCCAGATTCTGTGTGTAAGCTAGAATTTCTTTTACAGAAGGTGAGCAGCATGCAGGCATTGCCCAAACAGGCTTCAACAATAAAGCCTGAAAACTTTCAGTGCTTTAAAAGACACCATGGGATCTCTAGCTAAAACTGTTTTGTAAAGTAGTTTCTTTCTTTTTTTTTCTGAAAGAAGAAATCCTGCGGTTAAAGTTTATTTCATGTTAGAAGTTAGTTTTAACTACAGAATAGCCAAATGTAATGGAATGACTTTTTTCCTAATTTTGCAAGTGGGTTAGAGGATTTTGTATGACTAGAATGGTGTTGATAATATAAGGTAGTGTTTTACTTTTTCCATAGGTGACTTTGTATTACAATCAAGTAGTTGAATAACACCAATGTTACTAACAACTCAAAGAATTATGTCTTCTTCAGATTTATTGTCTGTTGTTCATTTGTCGTTTTTAGCTCTCTTTTATTTAGGGATGTGTCCAGAAGTAGCCTTTACATAGAGAAAGCACTAAAATATTATCTTTTCAAATGCAGTTATCTGAATGTTAAGCTATCCGCAAACATCTAAGAAAAGTTACTGGGATATGCCTACATTTCCAGTTGCACAGTTGGTAGGATTATAACTAAAGGGGAGCAACTATTCATAAAAATATATGACTGATTCTTTGAATTCAATAATTAGCCATTTATTTGTTGGTTCAAAAAACATTCACTTTGCTCTTGCTATGTGTGTAGGTGCTGTGGAGGATGCAGATAAAAACAAGGTATATATGCCTTGTCCCCTAGGCATTTGCAATTAGATTTTCCTGTGATTCTTCTAAGGCACATACTTAAAAGAACGTATCATCCCTCTAGTTTCCTTCTGACTGCTTTCAATTATTGTAATCTTAATAAACAGAAATTTGCATAACTGTAATTCTTGTAGAAACTTGGACCACCTGAAGACCCCAGATGTAAGAGGGGTCTTTTACCATTTATCCAGATATTTTATAAAGTACCCACCAAACAAAGAGAAACAAAATGAGATCGAACTAACAAAATTATTCTTAGGGCATTTGTTCTGCAGAGTCCAAAAATACTAGGAAAATCTACGATGTGAAGTACTATAGTAAAAATGAGTATTAGAGAACACAACTGCTAAATACATTCTAAAGAGGAATAAATTCAAAGGCTAGAAAAAGGCTGCCCAGAAGACTGACCTAAGTGTGGAGATGCAGAATTTCAATGTACAAAAGACACAGGGAAAGGAATTTCAGGTGGGATAAGGATTTGTAACATGCATCAGCAAAAGAAGGTTATTCAAAGAGAACTCGGTTTGGGTATATTAGCTTTTATCCTAAAAAAAACTTTGTTAAAGTAAACTATATTTCTGTCTAAATGTAAAAGCAATAGATATAAAAATCAAGATTTAATCAGCTTTTAAAAAGTCTTGATAATGTGTTGATGTTAAGATTGGGTTTATACAAATAGCAAAACTAGATTTCTTTCTCACATTCTTTCATTCCATAGTGAATTCATTCATTCAATCCTGTGTCAGGTCCTGACCTTAAAGATAACCCTGAGAAGTAAAATAACTAACATTGGCATACTAGATGGGGTTTGTCTATAGAGCAATGGGAAGGCTACATGGTTCTGGTGAGAGAGTTTATAAACTGATTGTACAAATGTAAGTTTTTCAGTTTTTAGACCTACTTACCTTCCCGTACAAGCCCCCAGATCAACTTAGAGTGTGCATATTTGAGTTCAGCATATTTGTATATTTTTAAATATATTGCAGTTTTCCCTTCATACACAAAGTTTTCCAAAGATACTTTTCAGATAAATTTACTTCTGACCACTAATTTTTTTAATTGTTAAAGTTAAAAATATGTCACTCCATTAAATATCCCTATGCAAAAATCAAATGAGATTACTTTTTTAAAAAATTAGATATGCTCAGTAACTCTAAATTGGTTAATTTTAGAAGGAACCCATTCTGTGTTTAATCTTAAAGTGTCCAAACTTCTTGACAACTCAGAGAAAATAAAACAGTATCTTTGGAGATGATGGCATTTTGGGAAAAAGAATATCATGGTAAGGTATTGTAGGAAAAATGTAAGACTCATAATGGAGTATTAGATTAAATCTCAGTGGAGAAAAAGGAAGTCAAGGAAAGGAAATATGAGGAATACAAGGGATGAGAAAATTTGTTCTAAGGGATTCATGATACAAAGAAATAAAATAAAGCAAAGCACATATGAGGAAAAAATAACTAATGATGAAACACATATATGATGCAGAATGGGGAACCAGAAAGCTTTACTACAATGCCAATCAGAAAAGGAGTAATACTTCACTCTCAAGTGGCATTGATCTGCTCAATATTTTAAGTTTTAATAAAAAGCCACATTGTTTGTTGGCAGAATCTCTTCACATTTATTTTCACAGCGTACTTGGGCAGCAGCAAGATAATTATTTTAAAAAACTATAATGGAAATGGCAACTCACTCTTTAAAAATATTTAGCATATTAACTAAGCAGCGACTTGGAGGGACTTAGAGTCTATAAACTGAGTGATCTATCTCAGAAACAGGACTGAGTACAAGCGAACCTTGAACAATTATTATAATACTATAAGAAAGGGTTTGACAGTAACTGGAAACTGCCAGTGGAGAGAGGTGGGGGCACACTTCATCAACAAGGGTACCTGCATAATGGTCATTTGTATGCCTAACCCTAAATTGTACCCAACATTAAAAAATGTGTGTGTGTGTGTGTGTGTGTGTGTGTGTGTGTGTGTGTGTGTTTAGCCTACTGCATATAACTCAACAAACGTAATTCTTTCATTTTTTTATTTTACAAGAACATATTCTCCATGTTAATAGTATAAACTCTTTTATTTTGTTTTGTTTTCACATATTTGTACTCCTGCTACACAGCTTTGCTTCTCCCAACAGGCTACCTTTTTTTGTTTTTTACAAAATAGGCATTAAAACATAATACTGTTATAGAATTTGAAAGCTGAACTCTGG
Organism: Carlito syrichta; assembly: GCF_000164805.1. NCBI lineage: Eukaryota > Metazoa > Chordata > Mammalia > Primates > Tarsiidae > Carlito > Carlito syrichta. The sequence goes on along the minus strand of NW_007253559.1, from coordinate 291,696 downwards.
CAAATTGAAAGTACCTCCATTTTAAACCAGATATCTGACTTGTAGCATTAAATTAAAACTTGTCAGAAAGGAAACTATTTTAACAAGAGTCTTATACTCTCTTTCTCTTTTAATTTTAATTTTATTTTAAAGATGTGAGGTACACTTCAGGGTTAGGTATACAAATGTTCGTTATGCAGGGTACCCTTGTTAATGAGGTGTGCCCCCCTTACCCAGGCAGATTCTCACTACTGCCAGTCCCGGTTTCCTGCACCTCTCCTGGCAGTTTCCCACTACTGCCAATCAGTCTCATGTAGTATTATAATAATTGTTCAAGGTCCGCTTCTCAGTAAGAACATGCGATACTCAGTTCTTTGTTTCTGTGAAAGATTGCTCATTGTTAGGGACTCTAAGTCCATCCAGGTTGCTGTGAAGTTCATGATTTTGCTCTTCTTCATGGCTGTGTGATATTCCATTGTGTATATGTACACATTTTTTTAATCCAGTCCTCTTTTGATGGGCAGCATGGTTGGTTACGTGTTCTTGCTACTGTGAAAATGCTGCAATAAGCATACATGTGCAGGCATCTGTTTTATAGAGTGATTTGAGTTATTCTTGGTAATATTCTCAGTAGGGGGATTGTGGGGTTATATGGAAGGTCAATTTTTAGACCTTTTAGGAATCGCCACACTATTTTCCACAGAGGCAGTACTAGTTTACACTCCCATCAGCAGTGTAGAAGTGTTCCCTTTTCACCACATCCTTTCCAGCATCTGTTGTTTTTTGAGTTATTGATGATAGCCATCCTGACTGGAGTTAGGTGGAATCTCAGTATAGTTTTAATTTGCATTTCTTTGATGACTAGTGAAGCTGAGCATTTATAAAGCTACAATAATCAAGACAGCCTAGTATTGGTACAAGAACAGGCATATAGACCAATGGAACAGGATAGACATTCCAGAAGAAAAACCTCGATTTCTCAACCAACTCATCTTCTACAAAGCCTCCACCACTGACTGGGGAGAAGAGAACCTATTCAGTAACTGGTGCTGGGTAAACTGGCTGACCACATGCAGAAGATTAAAATAAGATCCCTACCTATCACCATACACAAAAATCAACTCCAAATGGATCAAAGACCTAAATGTAAAACCTCAAACTATAAAAACCTTAGAAAATACAGGAGATACTCTTATGGAAATTGGAACTGGCAACCAATTTCTGAACAACACCCCAAGTGCCCATGCCATAAAAAATAAGATAGACAAGTGGGACCTCATCAAACTGACAAGCTTCTGCAAAACCAAATAAACCAACAAGAGAGCAGGGAGACAGCCCACAGACTGGGAAAAAATATTTGCCAACCATATGTCTGATATCTAGGATCTACAAGGAACTCAAACATGCCAAAAAGAAAAAACAAACAGCCCCATTACAAAGTGAGCAAAAGATATGAATAGACAGTTCTCAAAAGAAGATATACAAGCAGCAGATACATGACCAAGAGTATTATACTCTCAATGGAACTAAAGCCAGCTCTGTATTTTGAAGTTCTTTTAGTAAACAGTAGGATACTTTAAAAAAAATCTGCTTAGTTTTCCTTCAAAAATCTAATCCTGTCCCCTAAATGACAGATAATCTATTATACTTTTATTCATCTGTAACACAGTATCTACCCCTCCATCTGATCCAATGGGAAATTATTCTATGCATTCATTTTGTTATTAGAAGCCTATTAAGAGTTATTAAAATGTAAAGTTCCCCACTTTCCCAAATGTTTACTTGAAAATAAGGTCAGATATCAGTTTCTTTATAGTGAAGATTACTCAATAGAGGTGACAAGCTCTCACCAAAATTATACAATCAAAATATTTGTTTTGAATCTGGCATGGTGGTAAACATCTATAGTCCTAGCTGCTAGGGAGATTGAGATGGGAGGATCATTTGAGCTCAGAATTTGGAGCCTGCAGTGCACCATAATCTTGACTATGAATAGCTACAGCATTTCAGCCTATACAATACAGGGAGACCTCATCTCTAGAAAAATTTTAAAAAATATGTTTTGATAATGTACAGCTCCCTTCTTGATGGATGAATAAGACCTAATTCAACAAAGAATCACATCCAATCCTTTTTTTTTAAACTAGTGTGAGTTTATTATATTGTGCTTAGCTCTCTTTGAAATTTGCATTTTAAACATGCTCTCCAAAAGAGAAATTTTAAAAATATCATTTCATAGAATGTGTGGGAAATAGTCTGCAGTATAAAAAGTCATTGAAAGTCTTATCAAAAGCTGCTGTAGAGCTGATTTCTATTTGAGAAGCTGTCAAACTCATAGTATAATGATATAATAATATAAAACCTCAGTTATAGAAACATGATATCACTATTATTTATATCATCAACACATTGTAGTGTATTGAATATGTAATTCATAATCATAGCTATATATAAATATCTGATAATTTTTTTCTATCAAGGGCTTTATTCAGTTTAGCAATTCCCTATATCTTTTGCACACTGGTTAATCTGTTTAACCTGAAAATTAACTATTAAGTAAATAAATAGTTTTTTATGTATAGGCATCATTTTGCTTCCACAATTAAGTTAAATTGATTTTTAATATAAGAATCCAAAAATCAGAATAATTTGGGGGCATGCTAACATAGTAAGAGTCAGTGAATGTCATTTTCAGCATATTCTTTCAACATCCCTTTGGAACATCTCATTTGTGGTAACAATCTAGAATTCCATGAGTAACATTAGTAGTGGCATTGTAAAATATCAGGCTCCAAGTATTATTCGTATATATGATGAGTTGAAGGAAAGGGTAATCTACCCTTACGTTAGATCAGTTTTCGCTGATATTCAAAAAACACTAGCTTGGGAAAATGCCCATCTACTCTTGAAGAACAAGTGTTCTACAATCAAATGAGCTTGGGGAAACTAAATCTCACTTGTGGAGGGTTTAACGTGCTTGGCCATATAGAACATTGAGAAATCCCATTAAACACCGTGCTGGCTTAACCTATATTAGCAGATTTTCATTCTAATTTATTTACTCAGGAACATACCTTTTTTTTCTCTCTGTTAACATGTCTTAGATTATGTTTTTCTCTATAATAATCTAGGATCTATTTCACCTGAAGGGCATACTCCATTTGGTATTTGCCATTAAAAAATCTTATCCAAAAGATTAACAGGTGCAATAAAATCTAGTTGAACCAAAATACTGTGTAGATGCTGTTTTATTTAATTAATGATTAAACACAATCACCTAAAAATACTTATATTGTTGGAAATTATTATAATATATACAATTGCATCAGTTTGGTATTTATTATCCTAGAAAATATTTTGACATTGTTTTTGTTGATTTGGGGTACTGTGGAACCTTAGAAATCCATTCTGTCATTGATAACTATTGCATATATGCTGAGCCATAAGAAAGTAGATAGACTACAGTATACTTAACATATAGATATGTTGGGATATATTTCAACTAAATTTGTATTATTTTTCTTTTTGAAAAAAGTAAAAATATAGATCAGGAAAAAAAATCAGCAAATAAAATTTGTGGTCATTTGGGCTCTAGCCAGTTGAAATTGTTCTTATATGGACTTTCTGATTTGATCCCATGGCACTGTTGAATCCAGTTAGTAACTATTGAAAATGGTATCTTTAGCACTGAACGATTGTAGAACGAGTATCTCATAGGAAATAGTTCCCTAAAGGAAATTTACATAATGTAGTGATATACTTCCATACTACCTGGCTTAATGTATCTGAAACATTACTTCAAGCTATTTTACAATTTTTTAAAGTTGTTTTTGGAGTTTGGAAAATCGATTTTGTAATTTGAAAGATAATTCTGCAATGATTGCATTGTTGCTATTATGGTTAATACTTTTGAATGAATCATGATGATCATAGATGACAGTTTAAACTTCTTCCCTTGCCTCTCTTCTGCGCTCTTAAAGAGCTAACTTTTCAGTTTTCTAATGCTTATTAATCATCAATTTCACCAATTGTGTCACTTTTATTGTCATTTTTCCAACATTCCAGAAAGTGTTTACCAATTTGGGGGAAGTAATAAGTTCAGTTCCTTAAGTCTATGTGTTGCCGTAGACTATTGGCAGAATTTAGTTACAAATTCCTACAGTAAAGACTTCAGCTATCCATGGCACATAGGTAACTTAACAGGAAGTAAACAAAAATTCCCTGAGCTGTCAAACACATGTCAAAAAAATCACCTGCCCTCTGGTCATAGAAAAGGTCTTCATTTCTTCGTATATGGGGTATGCAATCTTACCCAATCATAATTCCAAAATAATTTATTATCCAGTTTCTGACTCCAACTTGTGTTAGGAAGAAGCAAATAAAAAAAAAAAAATTGAGCAGGAGTGGCCATATCAGCATTCCATATTTTTTAAAGCCATGTTCATATAATTTGTTTCAGAAATGTTTCTAATTATAACTAAAGTAATTTTAAGTTTAAGATATTATGAATAAAAACCTTCAAACCACTCTCCCGGACACCTTGACTATGGATAAACATTCTGACTATCACATTGTATACAGTGTTATGGAAACTTTCAAGAGCATTATGGAACCAAAAATAAGTATATGACTCTTCCAAGTTTTTAAAAAATCATTTTTCTAATAACAAATTATTAATGATACAACCTGATATTTCTCTCTGTGTCTTTTAATTTTGTTTCTTCCCGACTTATTAATTTTTACTGACTCTGTTTAATGATTAATTTACATCCACATACATGCATATGTAATTATTCCAGACTCTAAATCAAAGGTCGTGATTTGATGGAATTGGCTTTTTCTTTATCAGTATAGTTCAAATGTGCCCAACTTCCCCTTCTTTGTCATAAATGAGATTTTCCTTTCATGAGACTGAGATAAGGATGGCCTTAAATATTTTATTTTTATAATCCCTGTAGGTGGCAGCATCTGCCAGAAATTTTGTGTGGCATTATCCCCTCCCCACCCCCACTCCCCACGCATTCTGGTTTCTCTTTCAGGCTGTTGTCTTGGACAGTCAGGAAAACTCACAGGGGCTATTAATAACTGCATGAGATAAAGGGGCAAAGAGATGGACACAGCGTGGAGAGTGGTGTGGGGAGAGGCTCCTTTAGGGCTTGAAACAAAAAGAGAAAAAAAAAAAACATGAAGGAAGCTTATTGGTTGATTCAGTATGGTTTCATTGCCACGGTCCAAGTTTAAAAGAGCAGAAACTGAGGAGCCTGTCTCCCAGGCTGAGCCTCTTCATCAGCCTCCAAGAACCACATAGCTGTAATTTGAAAGGTAATTCTGCAATGATTGCATTAAAGTGGAAATGATAGAGAATAATTTATTTTTTACTGAAGGAACCAAGATTATGTCAGCAGCTTTCAGAGCCCAAAGGTTTACTTTGGAAAACTATAGAGATAAAAATGGAGGAAGAGAAAAATGTCGCCAGAGTTCTGAAGAATGTTACAATATTTTTTGTAGGCTTCTATTGGAGTAATGTTAGAATTAGTATCGATTACATAGAGTTTCAAATGATTTTGAAGGTTAATCAGTAAATGCATTTTAAAAATCACTATGAATATACTCGAGACAAATGCTGTACTCTAAAAAATGAGGTGTACATCAGCCTAATGAGTATAGCTGGTCTGTATCTAGGAGGAGTGCGAGATGTGGTTGAAACAGTAGGGTTAGAGCCAGACTGTTGATGTTGACTACCAGACTTACACATTTGGATGGATCACGTAGAGTCATTGAAAGTATTTTCAAAAGGGAATGATATCATGAGTGGCAGTTTTTTAAAGGAAGATTAATCTGACTGTAGAGCACTTGCACATTTGCTGCTCTCCCTGTCCTTAGATGATAAATAAATTTCTAAAAGTTACATATTGTCTCCCTGGTTTAGTATCTGGGTTAATTTTAATTATACTTAAATCAACTCATAATAAATTAATGTCTTCCAACCATGAGAGTCTCTAAATTCCCTTGATAGGGTGATCCATTGCCTGAGTGTTCTTATGTAACTATGAAGTTCTTTCATATTATTTATCCTAAATTCTCCCCTCTGTCCTTAAGTATGTTGATTTCTGAACTGTACCCACTAATGAGATTAATTGATCAATGTTTCTTTTCTGAATGTCTCTTTGCATATTTATATATACTTTTTTCCCATGGTGAATTATTATTATTTTCTTTTTCCCTCCCTCCTTTCCCCTTTCTTTCTTTTTTCTCTGTTTTACTCTCTTTTTCTTTCTTTCCTTCTGTGTCCCTCTGTCTCATTTTTTCTCCTATTGCCATACTTCTATTTCTTGGTTTAGTTCTGAATCTAGCATTGGATGACAAAAAATGTAACTAAGCAAACGTATAATAAAAAAGAAAACAAAATACACTTTCCTTCTAACTCTATGCTTGTATCCATTATCTTACTACTCTTCATCCCCCTTCTACACCTGCACACCCTTCCCATTCTCTGGAATCTATTATTGTACTCTCTACCTTCATAAGATCAACTTTTTTATTTTCTACATATAAGTGAAAACATGGTATTTGTCTTTCTGTGCCGGGTTTATTTCACTTAACATAATGTCTTCCAGTTTCATCTATGTCGCAAATGACAGGATTTCACTTGTTCTTATGGCCAAATACTATTCCATTACATTGTATATATATATATATATAATAAATAATTTTTTAAATTCATTCATCTGCTGCTGGACAATTAAAGTTGATTCTATATCTTTGCTATAGTACTAGTGTTGCAATAAGCATGGGGGTGCAGGTATCCCTTTGATATAATAAGTTCCTTTCCTTTGGATAAACACCAAGTAGTGGAATTGCTGTTATTGTATGGTAGTCCTATTTTTAGTGTTTTGAGAAATCTCCATACTATTCCCCATAGTGATTGTACTAGTTTACATTTCTACCACCTGTGTTAAATTCTCTTTTCTCTGTGCATTTTACCAGCATTTTTTTTTTGCTGTTGTCTTTTTGGTAATATCCGTTCTAACTGAAGTAAAGTATCTCATTGTGGTTTTGATTTGCATTTCCCTGATGATTAGAGATGATGTTGCACATTTTTTCATATACTTGTTGGCCATTTCTATGTCTTCTTTTTGGAAATGTTTCTACAGCTCCTTTGCCCACTTTTTAATGAAATTATTTCTGACAGATATCCTTATAATTCATTTAAAAAGAAAAAAATATTCTGTGTGTTAGCCAGTTTAATTAAGGAGAGTTAATATATATATATTGAAATGAGGGGAAAACATATGTCTTATTTTTTTAAAGAAACCTAATTCTTGCTCCTACTAAATATACTGATATATGTTAGCATTTTTGGCTCCTACACTCATTAATTCTTATTAAAACAAGTAGTTAATCTTGAATTTTTTTTTCACTTTTTCTTTGATGACTGTTTTCTGCTGATTTGGAAGAGGACCTTATACAATGTTTCTTTAGTATAGACAAAATAGTCTATGTGACTGGTCAAATAAGAAAGAAATCCAGTTACATTTACAATTCTACAAACACTATCATTTGCTATTTATGCCAAAATAAATTTATGTGAGGTTTAGTAGCATTCACCAGGACATTACTAGCACTGTCTTTTCTTCCTCTCTTTTTAAAATGCTTGACTCTACTGGCAAACTGCTAATTCATCTGCTTGGATATTGAAAAGAATATAACTTTTTAACTGTCTATCATAACTTTGCCTTAAATTTTTCCAGCAAAAGTAACTGTTAAACCTGTCTACTTAATGTCCTTGTAAAAACCTAATGAAGATTTTGGATTAATGATATGACTGCCATCATTCTACACAATGGAATAACATTCATTCAGGTTTACATGATTGTCTATGTAGTAATTCTATTTCTCCTCCGGTGACTTTGAAAAATTGTATACATTTACAAAGTGAACTCTTTACCTTTTATCTTCACCTCTCAACTTGGCACATTTCATCTGATTTCTCTGGCCCACATTACCAAGAACCATCCCAGTCGGATTTTTATGGCTCACATTCTATGTTATTAAATACATGTATCATTCTGATTTTATGACAAACTAATGGGACCATTGTTCCTAACCTCAAAAGGTTGCTCTTTTGGGACCTTTTGAGTGTGAAGAAGAATGGAGCAAGAAAATAAGATGGCTTCAAGCCTAATATTCAGAGGGCAGCACAGCCCACAGTGACTATTCTTTAATGTGTAATACACTTTAGAAACAGTCTGAGGAATTGCCAGCCTAATTTTAATTATGACCAAAGATTAATTTATTTTCAATGTCAAAACTAATTGAGAAAGGGGAATAAGTAAAAGATATGAGAAGGGACATGCAGTAAGGGTGTTTTGCCTTTAGAGGGCAATGAAAAATGATAATTAACTTTCTATTGTCTTAGATTTTCCTAAATTTGTTGTGATGTTTCATCCCTTTTTAACCACAAACATTTAAGATTTAGTATTAATGTGTTACAAATGGCTCATCGAATTACTTTTCCTTCCCTGCCCCAAACCTTGAAGTTTTCTTCAAAAATGATGGAGAATCTCTCTTTTCAATTTGCACTATTTTTACTATAAAAGGGATTTTAAAATGTTGGAAACTAGGATGATTGAGTTGTATCCCCACCTACCCCCCAACTCATCAAAATTTAGAGATTCCTTAAGTGTGGTGCTGTTTTCAAAGTATATATACTTATAAGTTGAAAATTCCAACTGAATTTATTAACTTAAGCATGAGACTCTGAAAGAATCATATGGGTTGTAAATGTTGAACGATGTGGAAAGGCAAGCAATTCTAAGTGTAATTAGCCTTAATTTGCAGGAAAGTGATGAATAGGTTTTTATTTTTTACATTTCCAAGACTGCACGAATGTTTATTATGGCAGCTTTTGTTAAGGGAAAAAATGTTTTAGCTTGATTTAAAATTATACAAGTCCAATCAAGTAAACCAAAGTAACACGACAAAGTAAAATGTCTTATTCTCCCTCAGAAGAAAAACTATTTGAACATCTCAAATCTAAGAACTTGAGGCTCCATCTTGAAACCATCATAGTTTGAGGAGAAAACTATAAACAGAGAGGATAACAAAGCAGAGCTTTTTAAAATCATGTTTAAAAAGTTACTTTTTAAGCATTCTTTTAAAAACAGCCTACCGTCTCTTTTACTCCCAATCAAAATTGAATCTACTTTTCTCCTCAGCTAATGACTTTATGACTGGCAGGCAGGTTATTTTTTGACACAGGGAATAATTAAGAAGCACTGAATTGACTAATTGAGAACTGTATTCTTGGTAGAGTACTAGTTAATAATGACTTAGAAGTTTTGTCCTGGCTCTAGAATTAGAAAGAAATTAAAGTTATTACATTTCTTCTTTTTAATTTTGATTGATAGACACAACTGGGAAATCTAGTTGCAGTCAAGATTCTAAGTAAATCAGGAAGGATTTGCTTGGAATTTCAATGCAAATCCATGACAGCCCAATGACTTGATCTATCAGTGAACTTTCAGAGACAGGTTATCATTATGAACAGTGATCTCCAAACACTAATAGCTCTAGGCTGAGAACTAACATTTTCACAAGTGGTCACCAACTGAGAATATACGCTTGGTGAACACCATTTCTATCACTGGTTCACGTATGTCAGGGTTCAGGCGCATTTAATGAACACATTCATTTTTTAATTGACAAATCATAATTGCATATATTATTTAAATGAAGAATTAGTCTTCATTTTTCCTCAAATTTAAGGTGGGTCATTTATTCATTCCCAGATATATACACATGAATAGTCCTATATTTATTCTGTTAGATTTCTCATTTTATTAGTTGGAACCATAACAAATAAATATATTTTGTATGTATTCATTCTTCCAGATAATGCATTTTAGATAGTCAAACTAATATCAGTTTGATATTCAGTTTGCACAAAGGATTTCATGGTTGTCATGCCTGATTAGGACAGACTCTTCTTTCCTTTTGCCTTAAAGTCACAGCAAAATGCCATAAGCAACATGTAATGCATCCAGAGTTCCTGGGAACCCTTTCCTGAGGAAGGAGCTAGACATTAAATATCTGCTAGAGTATGGTGCCTCACAAACCAATAATCAGTGTTTTGATATATAAGCTATGATATTAGAAAGGAAATATTTCAGCAATATTAAATAAAGTAAGAATTTAAGATGTATTATAAGTACCCAGCATGCTCTATTTCTAACCCAGGGCTCCTGGCAAAACAAAAGAAATTTGAATTTAGAATACTTTCAGGATTTCTTGAATAATCATTCTGAATCAGCTTGTTCCTTGATTTGAATACTTTACCCAACTCATTTTGAACTATATATTATTTTTCTTAGGAAATTTAATTTTTTCTCTTTATGTAATCCAGCTCTACTTACTCAACTTCTTTCATTTCTGAAAAAAGAACCCCACAAATATATTTCCTTTATATAGCTGTATAATAATTTCCATAATTAAATAAATTACTTTATGAAGGGAGAATTTAATTATGGGATGGACTTTCCAACTATTTATTCCTTTGTTTGACACTTCCGAAGAAGATATTGTTAGAAAAAATGTGAACAAAATAAAGATCTATCTTACAGAGGACTGGGCAAGTAGGAAAAATAGGGCAATTCCCTGGGTTGCATTTTTTAACTATTTTCTTCTTTTCTGGTATGTTTAACAACCACACAAAATATAAGACAATGGAATTGGCCAAGATTAAATGTAGGCTTTGCATTATCCATGTTATGTCTCGGTTTTCTTTCAAGATTACTTTTTGTCTCAGAATAGTTTTTTGTCTCAAAACAATGAGTGAGTCCATGAATATCCTTCTCTCCCATATGAAAGTTTAAAACACTGCAGCCAAAATAACCATGACCTTCACTTTGATCAAGCATTAATAGACATCTTGTTTATACTCTACCATTTGTAAGGAAACTAAATAGTTATTTTTTTTTTCTGCTACAGGGTTTGACTATGGGTCCCCCTAAAATCTTTTCTCATTCACCTTGCTACTGGTGCTTGAATTTCATGTAATAGCTTGTGGGAAAGTGCTTCTGGCTAGCTGTTTCTGGTTTATTTTGCTTTATTCCATATCTAGTAGAGTACCACAGTAAATATTTATTCAAAAAATGAATCAATAATTCTGTTTATCATCAAAACCTCAGTGTAATCTTAAGTAACAGGAAATATGTTTTTCTGTTGTCTTTAAGCTACTAATAGCAGCTTTGGGATTAAAAAGAGAACATGTGCAGGAAAAGCTACAGTATATTCTGAAATGTAATGCATTTGCTTTCTTGTTTGGAACACTCAAATGAACTAGCAGAATTGTTGACAGAGAAGAGAAAAGAGGTAGTCGAGGGGTGAACTGCTATTTGCGCTTATTTTTAAGAATAGATTAGACATCCATCTCTGCTGATGTTTTAAGCAATTATCTGCCAAGTATATATCAGCTGCGCTATTTCAGGGTTTTCTAATGCCATTAGAGTCTTTCATTAATGATGATATCATGAAATGTGCAACATGAGACTGAGTTTGTGGGTATAAAAGGAGTAAAATAGACTTCACTAAGTAATATTTGCAGCCAGGAGATTTAAGAGAAAAAAAGCATTGGTATGTGTGATGGTGAGGGAAAAGGAAGAAAGAAAAAATAGTAACTTTTGAGACTTGGCGTCAGTACCTTACATTTGGAGTGGGGCTGGGAATCTGCCTAAATCTACAGTTTTGTTTCTGAGATCTTGTTTTGATTCCAGCGTGGTGATCAACACTTGGCTTGCGTTTTATCAAATGTCTTCCCAAAGCATGATGAGGATTTTCTTAATAGAGATTTGCTAGTGGTTTGCATTCCATGCTGCAGAACCCATCCCATGACAAAACACAGACTTTATAAGGAAGGTTAATTTGGCTACCAACCACTTGAGTCTTGCTTGGCTGGGTTCTACAGAATATCTTTAGGGTTGGCCATGCATTTCTGTTAGAAATATAGTGAGGGAAGATAATTTATTTTACTTGATTTTTTTTTCTGATTACTTTTTATTGAAGTTAACAGTTATAACTCAAATCTCTTTTAGCTGCTTTGAAAAAAAATTCATAGCTCTAAATTAATATCAGACCACTAGCCGGGCTCAGTGGCTCAGCCTGTAATCCCGCGCCTTTGGGAGGCTGAGGTGAGTGGATTGACTGAGCCCGCGTGTTCAAGACCTGCCTGGGCAGCGAGACCTCATCTCTACAATAAATAAAAAAAAATCAACCGGGCGTGGTAGTGCACACCTGTAGTTCCGGCTACTTGGTAGGCTGAGGCGGAAGGACCGCCAGAGTCCAGCAGGTCGAGGCTGCGGTGGCCAGGGGCGGCCACTGCACTCCAGTCTGGGCGACGGAGTGAGACTCCAACTCAAAAACATAAAAACAACAACAAAAAATCATACCACATGAATGATTGTCCATAGGTATAGTCTATGACTGGTTGACTTAACCTTGGACTACATTGAAGTTCCTTGTCTTGAAAGTGTGAGATTTTCATATCCAGAGGCTGATCTTCCCAAGACATACAGAATAAGTTTGTCTGTTCAAATCAGATGATATGTTTAGTTACACTCAAGTAACCAGGCAAGTGAAAAGAGATGCAGTTACTCCAGGGGGTTAGTGGTGGTCTCAGCAGTACCTGTTTCTAATTAACTTTTATTAGGTGTTCTATTTCACAGGAGGTTTCCAAATTAAACAGGAGTTTCAGACACAAGTTAAGAAATCTTAAAGTTTTCTAGTCTTCACTTTGTCAGTTAGATGTGTGACTTGGTCAAATAAGTTCTCATGGCCTCAGTTTCCTTATCTGTTAATAATAACTGTTAGTCCAGGTGATAACCAAGACCCTTTCTGCTATAGAAGTTTAAGATTCCTTGAATATTTATGCAGTTATAGGTGTCCCTAGAGAGAGTATTTCTTCATCTGGCCAAGAAGAGTTTTTCCTTCACCCTTGTCTGTGGTTTTAATTTCTTTTCTTTTCCAGGACACCAACTGGTTTATCAAGTTTTTTCTTAAATTTTCACCTTGGATCAGAATCTAAAATATTGTCAAATGCCTGAGCAACCAGAGAGGAATCTAAATGATGGAGATATGGTATTGTGTGAATGTGATATATCTATCCCACCCACATTATTAACACAATTATTTCCCCTAAAGAATTTCCAGTGGCTGTTCTGATCTAACAAACTTCTCTTTAGACCTCCCAGGCAATCCAGGAGTCCTTTCTTGTCAGTGACCTCCATACTGGATGCTGTACTTAGACCTTTTCCCATCCATTTATTTAATTTAGGAACAAAGTCTCCCTATGGACCTCAGCCCTACCTTCATCCAGCACCCTGTCTCAGTCATTTCCTCTAGAACTTTAAGCATTAAATGTCAGGTAGCCTCCAGTCCAAGCCTAAACCAGCTACATGGAGATTTGTCATGTCTAATTTTTTAAAACTGCATTGTTTTTGCCTTCATCTTACACCTGACCATTGAATTACTGGTTTTAGATCAGTATTCACCCTCTTGGTCCTGATTTCCAATATTCCCAAGACTCCCCTTATATTTCTACCTCCCTTCTTTTTAAGGAGTCTGCTCCCAAACCAAGAATAGCATTATACACAATAAATGTCATTGACTAGGTAGAAGTATGCTCCTTTCTATTCCATCAAGTGTTGTTTTGGGTATAAAAGGAAGATTCATCTCTTATGATTAATGGCTTAGTTTTTAGCAGGGTAGAGAGAAGTAGATGACAAGGTCGAAAGGTCCCTAAAGCCAAAAGTTTATAACTTACAGAGTGCTTTCCTAACTGGGATGCTCTCAATAACCCCTCCCAGTATCTTATATAGATACTAAATCTTTCATTTTTTCCTTCTAGGAGGCTACTCTGAGAAAGTCAAGGTTTCCAAGGAATAAGTGGAAACACAATGGAGAATCGAAGCAATATATGACCAAAAAGTCTTATCTCCCTCCTTCCCAAATTCACAGCAAAATAAGATATTTTAAAAAGATAAGTAGCTTGGGATGTAAGCCATCTCATAAAGAAACAGGAACTAGTGTAACTGTACACACCTGACAGTCTCCATGTGTACTTTAATTTGCAGTAGGGTTCCATGAAGTTTTAAATGGCCTTAATGTCTGTTTTGAAATTATGATGTTGCTGCTGTCTTTGGATCTATACAATTGGCACACTTTACAAAAGTAAAATAAGCTTTAGGTCAAATGTATTTCAATTCCTGTGTAAACAGCACATGGCACCTGGACATTTTTTGAGAATCAGAAATGAAAAGAAGCAATTCTGCATCACAGTGTGGATCCATACTGTTGACACACACATACACACACACACACACACACACACACACACACACACACACACCACTCAAAACCACAACAAATATAACTTTTTTTTCATACCTGTTCAATAGAGCTATGGAGATCATCTAGTGTATTTGCTTCTTTAATCACTACTGATTTGCCCTAACGGTAGCATAACCAATACCCATGTGGCCTTTGCTAGGAGATGTCTATCCTTTTTTTTCCTAAAAATTTCAGGGACCTATGACTAGTAATTGCAAATTTCTGTTCTGACAGGCGGGGTTTTCTCTCTCTGGCCTTTAACAGCCCACTTAGCCTCTCCATCCGTTTACCCATCAGCAAAATGTAAATAGCTGAGTTAATGTGAATAAAGTGCTTTGAAGACAAAACAACTCTGAGCTGTAAGTGGCAACAGAATATTTCTTCCTATATTGAAAAACATTTATTGAACTTAGTGTCAGTTCTATGCAGAGCACTTTAGAGATCACAGAGATGTACAAGACAAGGTTCTTGTCCTCTAGAAGAGTCATTCCCATCCTAATGACAGAATTTTAACTACTTCATCACTGGAAATTCAACATTGTCCAGTATTCAACATTGTGACGAGTTCAACACTAGCTTAACTTGGTTAAAGGTTATGAGACTGAGCTTGATTTTATCTTGGGATATAAATTGACTGAAGAATAATCAATTCAGTATTTATGATAGTTGAAGAAATTTAAACAGTAAGGTTATTTTTTAATTTAATTTATTAATTTTAAAGATGTGACTACAATTCAGGGTTAGGTATACAAATGTTCATTATACAGGTACCCTTGTCAATGAGGTGTGGCCTCTCCCCTGGCAGATTCTCACTACTGCCAATCCTGCCCCTACCCTCCCCTGGCAGTTTTCCAATACTGCCAATTCTTTTCTTATAGTATTATGATAATTGTTCAAGGTTCTCTTATGAGTGAGAAAATGTGGTACTGAGTTCTTTGTTTCTGTGATAGGTCTTTCAGTATTATAGATTCTAAGTCCTTCCAGATTGCTGTGAAGTTCATAATTTTGTACTTCTTTATGGCTGCGTAATATTCTATTATGTATATGTACCACATTTTTTTATCCAGTTCTCTTTTGATGGGCAACACAGTTGGTTCTGTTTTTGCTATTGTGAACAATGCTGCAATAAACATACGTGTGCAGGTATCTTTTTCATAGAGTGATTTGAGTTTCTCCAGGTATATTCCCAGTAGGGTTATTGTGGGGTCATATGGAAGATTGATTTTTAGATCTTTTAGGAATTGCCAAACTGTTTTCCACAGAGATTGTATTGGTTTACACTCCCACCAACAGTGTGGAAGGGTTCCCTTTTCGCCACATCCTCTCCAGCATCTTAAATAGTAAGGTTTTGTCAGTTGTATTCAAACAGAGGGATATACTAACCTCTCAGGATGCTCTAGGACAAAGGCTTAAATATTTTATTTAGTGGAAAAGGGCGACATAAATACCACTTTCTTAAAAATTAATAATGAACACGTTTACAGTTTTTTGGTGCAAGCTTAGGAACATATTTTTGGAATTCTTATCTAGGATTACCTCATTGGTATAAAGACATATATTAGTATTATATAGTAAAATATTTTATCCAACCTAAAACAAAAACATTTGCTTCCTAATAATGTGAGAGTGCTGAAAAATTAAAATGACTTTCAGAGGTGCCCAGTTGATGCCCTAAGTATGGTTTCAAGAAGGAGTACTCATTTCTTAATATGACACCAATAAACACATACTTAAGTAAAATAAATTGGGTTATGTTCATGCAGAAATATTTTTGGTTAAATATTTATATTAAATATTATTAGTCACTACATCTAGAAAAGGGTTGGCCAGTAATCCAGTTCCCTGAATCCTCAACCAACTGCCTTAGGCTGCAGTCACTGTCTTCAAGTCGCCATGTGGAAGATACCGAAAACGGGATTTCCTAGAGACTTTAACAGATTATAAGTGAACTGAAAGCCTTTCTGGAGTTCATAATGCTGATTAGCATAGAAATGGTTAATAATGAAAACAATAGACAATAAAGAAAGCAAAATTTTATTCAACCTAGAGTTTGCCAAGTTTGTTCACTTGCAGAGTACTTTGTTTTTGTTATTTGGGGTTTTGTACATTTGTGTGTGTGTTTTTCTTTCCTGTTGAGCCAGAGTATAGAACAAGTTATGTAACAGCATTCTTTGGAGCACAATTTGGGACTTAAGTAGAAGATATCCCTTAATTTCTAGTTAGGATTTTAACCCAACTTTTGTTATTCTTCTTCTTGAGGCAGTGAATTGGTCTCTGAGCTCTGAGAAGTAGCGATGGAGACTATGGATTTTGTTTTTTATGTGTTGTATCCTGGTTCTTTCTGAAGAGAGGAAACCCGAAGGACATATCTGCTCCTTCTACTAAAAGCCTCCCCTGGGCTGTTTGTCTATGAACATTCCTTTTTTGTGGGTGGAGCAAGGGAATTAAGAAAAGTTTTGCACACTCTGCACAGATTGAAGGGAGTGTGACCTTAAGAATATCCTCCAGATGGAAAAATAGAAATCTTCACTGCTGGGCACATCAGGGCAAGACTGGGAGGACTCCCTAGAAAGAAAAGACAACCTTGAAAAACTTAATTACTGTCCATAAATCTGAACTTTCTTTTCCAAAAAATTAGAACAATTACCTGCTTATATAATTAGGAAAGAAAAGATGAGATGATCTACGGGCTGATCACAGTGTCTGGCATTTGTTATTTAGAGTATTAACCTGATATGGGAAATATGAATTATATTGAGGTTCACTTGACTTTCAATTATAATTCAATTGTGTTTTTCTGCAGTCAATTTAGGTAAAAATTTTAAATTTTGCATGATTTTCTTAACAGTATTAAAACAAATATTTTTATTTTCAATTGTTTCAACTATTGATAGAATAGCCAAAGTGGCTTTGTTAATAATACCTGGGCAGTGTACATAATCTTAACATAAGTCAAAATAGATCCTCTTTTCTATTTGCAAGGCAAAGATTGCTTTTTTTTAAAGCAATCAAACTGGTCCATCAACTTGGTTTCCATATTCTATTATATAGCTCTATTAACTTAGAATTAATAATTTTGTTTTGCTCCTAGGACACAAGGAGCATGGTTTATAAAACTTAGTGTTTTGTTCAAGCAAAATAAAATTTTTCTTTACCTTGTTAGTCCTCCTTTCTGGATATCTGATAATTATTTTATTTTAATGCAATATTTATGTATAAATTTGAATTTAATTTTCTACAATTTACTTTCTGTATGAGAGGAAAACTATGCTTTTTGTCATATTCTAGTGAAAATCTGCCAAGGTAGTATACTTCTTAGCATCTTGCTTCACTAAATTATGTCCAATTTTAGTGAGAGAATGTATGTGGAATAGTCAGACCTATATCCAATTATTTAGTTTAAGCAGAAGTAATAGGCACTTTAATCCAACTTTGCATCCCTTTAACTTTGCATCAGTAGGACTTCAAGGAAAAAATGCCTTATTATCCAGATAAATATTGTAAAATGGAGTTATTCGGCTAGGATATTTCTCTTGTTTGTTTGGTTTTCTGTAGCGTTAACTAAGAGATCAGCAAAATCACAGGGTTTCTCTTGAGTTTTGCCACCTTGAGGATTAATTTGCTTCAGTTTGGTTTGCTATTCATCAAAACTTTATTTATGTTTTTAATACTCTGCTTACGAAGAGTCTCTGGATTTAAATCATTCATGTTTTCCTGGGGTACTCTTTTTGAGCATCAGATGTGTATTCAACACTCAGATTGAGATTGAATATACTCCTTAGCATCCATTTTATTTTCCTAAGAGGCATATCATCCACATTTTTATGAAACTCCATTGAAGTAAATATTTGCGTAAATATTTTTAGTTTAAACTCTGTCTTTAATTGCCAAAAGTTAGTAAGGTGGTTATCCTTTCACTCTCATATTTCCTGATGTTATTGTATTAACTTGAATACTAAAATACAAACAGTAGGAAATTTAACTCATTTTGGCTAAAGCATCAGAGCATATGTACTATGGACTCAAGAAAAGTTGGATCCAGAGGATGAAAGATATTGTTATGACTTTTACGGTCTTTTGCCTTTGTTTGCATTTCACTGTGCTCTGCCCTAGTGCCACCAAACTCATATCTTCTCAGATGCAGAAGATACAAAAAAATGTATACACATGTTAAGTAAGGAAAAAACCATATTAAATTTATAATATTCAATAAGATGAATACAAGTCACGTCTGATTTCTGCAATTACAAGAGATGCTCAAAGTGGTTACCATCGGTGTCCGGACACTTCTGATTACATTGAATATCTCTTAAAATGTGTATACATTTTTTTTGGCACCCCTAGTATATCTTTTCAATTATAGCTTCTATCACGTGGCAGGCAATGTTGAGCAAAACGAACATACCAGCTCTTATGGAAGGGCTCAAAGGTATCTCTGCTCTACCTAGTAGCTGTCATGTCTTAAATTTTTTCTCTTATCTAGATAACCAATCTTTTAGCCATCTTACATATGGAATAGAGATGAAGGAATAAAGTTATGATGAAAGGATAAGGGAAGTCACAGAGAAGAATAAAAGTAACAGGGGATAAAGTAAAAAAAAACAGTGTTTGTGACTAGGCTCATTTTTGCTTGCTAACTCTTAGGAAGTGTTTAAAATCCCCTTGCCAGCCAGGCTCGGTGGCTCAACCTGTAATCCTGTGCTTTGGGAGGCTGAGATGAGTGGATTGCCTGAGCCTGAGGGTTTGAGACGCGCCTGGGCAACTTGGCGAAACTTCATCTCTACAGTAAATCAAAAAATTAGCCGGACGTGGTAGCACGCACCTGTAGTTCCAGCTACTTGGAAGGTTGAGGCAGCAGGATCGCCAGAGCCCAGCAGGTCGAGGCTGCGGTGACTGGGAGCGGCCACTGTACTCCCGTCTGGGCGACGGAGTGAGACTCCAACTCAAAAAAACAAAACAACAACAACAAAAACCCTAAAATCCCCTTGCCATCAGGCTAAGCTGAAAATTGCTTTTCTCTCTCCTCTCTCTTTTTTTTTTTTAACTTCTTACTATATCTGGCCTTTCTTGTATCTTGAAGAAAATATGAATAAATATTTATAAATATTTTGATATTTAAGATTTAGTAGCTATTTCTGATGGGACCAAAAAAGAGTAGAGACTTTCTTTAATTTGCTTCATTATTCTACAGCATAGTTGTAAGACCTTGTGGTATTTGCTGTCTTCCATTTCTTATGTCTCATATATTGAAAGATATGTGATAAGACATATAGTAAGGTATCCAGAAAAGGAGATATATTTAACCAATACTTGTTGCCAGTTTTCTGTGGAGCCCTGATGATAGTATGAAAGAGGCTGAGAAGATATTGGTAAATTTTAGAAAGCCCAGCTCTGAGAATTTGAATAGCTAGGCAGAATAATATTGGAAATGTATTTTCTACAATTCTATTTTAAGTGACCAAAAAACACAATAGTTTTTTAAGTCTTATTTTTATTGGGATTAAAAAAAATTTAGATCATATATGATTCAGTAATGCTTTGAGTTTTGCTCATTAAAAAAAATAGAGCAATAATTTGTTCCAAAGGTGAAGTGGGCATTAAATAAAGAATGTGTTTTAATTTTTCTTTGTACTTTATCTTTGTACTTTACCTTGCCCTTTTAAGCTTCCCCCACATTTTAGTTGAGATTCAGTTATTGTCATATGTTCAGTTGAAAGGCTCTGATTCACATTGTCTCCCCAGTGAATGGGGGAACCAAGAGTGACTGAGGAACTGCAAAGCAGAGCTATTAAATTTATATTTACTGCTAATCATTTCAACTCCTGGCAGACAGCCTAATTGGAAGCACAAAGAGGATGCTCATGAGAATCATGGTCATATAACTTGCCCAGTGACTTTCAGTAAGACACATGGTTTATGAAAGCTCCTGGTTTATTGGGAGAGTAAATATTATTGCAGTTTGAGTTTTCTTGTGCTGTTTCCAATGCAGGATTTATTAAATATAATTTAATGAAATATATAATTTAAAGGAATGAGGCAAAATGTGATTAGTATCTTCCCATCTTGTCTTTTTAGGACAGGCAGCAATGCATAAGCTCTTTAAAAGACCAAAAACTAATCTAGGGCTTTCACTATGCATAGTTTCCATTAATGTTAATGGCTTTTTCTGGGCATAGTTTCTATTAATGTTAATGAGATGTTCTCTTGAAGAAAAGAGAAGAAAAAAAATGAAGAAAACTGATCTTCATTTTCGACAAGTATTTTCTGATGTGACTGAGAATGAATGTCTAATCATAAAATATACTGACACCAAAGACAGGAAATTATTCACCTCCTATTTTTGTTTTCATTATATCTGAGTTATTTTTTTAAAGTTGTATTTTCTGGAAATCTACAGGAAACAAACCATGTCAGCTGTATCAGCAGCATCAATATTTTGTTCAAGCAAAGATCTCTGTTAACATTTTAGTATATTACAATAAGATTTTTCTTTTATCTGCCAAATTGTACCTATACCTGCCACTTAAACAGAGTGCATGTTATAAATGATGGAGCAATAGTTAAATATGAAGGAAGGTGAATTATAGCCAGAAAAAAACAGACAGAAAAGGTGTTTTTCCTGACATTTATTCAAGGTCAATCAAACACATTTGCAGAAGAAAGAGCAATTTTGTAATATGTGCTATATGCCTAATATGTCAATTTCTATATTAAAATTATATGCTGAAAAGGGCATATGTTTAAAATCCTGCCTAGTGGCAGCATTTTGATAGTCTGTCTTGGTGCCAAAAATGGATGGAATATGTTTTTATGTCTAAGACTGTAATTTTTCTTATTTTACTGTTGGTCTTTTGCTTTGTTCTGTTCCTATGGCTCCTGAATAAAATAGCATATTTCCTAATGGAGTAAACAGGTCACTCATAAGTCACTTTAATTTTCCAAAACAAAAAGTGACTTTTTGTTTAAAAATCTTAGTTAGGTTATATCAAAGAAAGGTGTAGCAATATGATGAATAGTTTGAATTTCTTCAAAAGATCACTTCTAAAAAATATCCAGGTTCTCTCTTGTTATGATATGGGCGTGGGCGTGTGTGTATGTGTGTGTGAGTTTGTGCTAAACACTGTGAGAAT
This sequence comes from Carlito syrichta, assembly GCF_000164805.1. NCBI lineage: Eukaryota > Metazoa > Chordata > Mammalia > Primates > Tarsiidae > Carlito > Carlito syrichta. The sequence continues at coordinate 270,202 of NW_007253559.1, read as the reverse complement.
TTTTCATTTTATTTTCTACAATTTTCTTTATTACTAATTTCCATCACATCTACAATTTGGTATTTATGTCCCTAGATCAGCATAAAAATGAGAATTTCATTAACTTTAAAGCTTAACTATAACCAAAAATATTAATATTAAAGCCAGAATCTTAGTTAATATGTTTTTATGGAAGGAGAAATTATTTTTTTCTTTGCTCTCTTGTCACTGGGTTGTCCCAGTTTCATCTCTCTTTTCAGTTTCTGGCTTATTCTGAAAAAAAATTTTTGAAAAAGAAACAGCTATATTGCTGTTATCTTAGGATTTCATATCCTGTTGGCCCCTGTTTTTGATACAAGGCCAGATGTATAATCTTATATGCTTAAAGGTACAGGAGAGAGAAAACTCTGGAAATAGATTTCTGTGCTACTAAGAGATTTGCAATGAAAAAAAGATTATGTAAATTTTATTCAAGTGTGCTAATTTTACATTCAAATGTTACTACAGAAACTTAGGACTACTGAGAATCAACATTGCGATTTGATTGTTAATATTCTTGCCACATTTTCAAAAATTCAATAATTGATTATAGGACCATTACAATTACTGACATTGTGCTCAGGTTTCAGAATATAGGGATTAGGGGAAGTTTCAAAATACAATGTTGACATTGGTCTATATATACATGAATTACAACAACAAAGGAGTTCTGAACATTACTTTAAATGACAAGTGATTGATTAATAAATGTATGATGAGTTATGAATCAATGGTTGTATAAATTCCATAAGGTTAAAGAACTTCTAGATGCTGAGGTTATAGCAGAAAATTATGATGGAACTTTGAGGAATGCTTTAAGAACAAAGATATGGTAGAGGGAGGGAAGATATATTTCAAACATTTTAAGGTTAAATATGTTACATATTTATCCACAAAACAATCTTTCAATAAAAATTTTAAATGCTTCCACTTATATGACACTCCCTAAAAGTCAAAACTATAGACAGGAAAATCTGACGAATGCTCAGAGACTAGAGTTGAGAGGAATTTACCACAATAGGGCACAATGGAGCTTTTGGGGGTGATGGAAATATTTTAAATCTTGCTGTCATGATGACTATGCAACTGTGTGCATTTGTCATAATCTCTAAACTGGATGCTTTAAAAATGCATCATTTTATTATTTTGGTCTGATTCCATTAATTAAAAATGGGAAAAAGCAGGTTTTCTTGAGAAGCCACCTATAATCTATATTGAAACGTAAATTGTATGAAAACCGATGCTCAGAATTCTAGAGAACACAAGTATAAAATAACTTTGGAATTTGACTCTACATTTTGATTGCCTAAGACTACCAGGGGTGCAGAATTTAGTTAGACAAATAATTAATTCAATATTCTTACTAAACAGACTGGTAACCATCTATGTCAATTCTCAAACTTATATTTATGGACTACAAGCAATATTATACATGGTTGATCATTCCCTTCTCAGTAAAACACTTGTTTGCCTGGACCCTAGAACTGCATGTTTTTCTGGTTTTCCTCTATTTTCTTGGCAAATGTTGGTTCTACCTTAATATGACCTGATTATAATTAAAATGCAGTAAAATTTAACATTTACATTATTTCAACAGTTCATGAGTTGTTTTTTGTACTTGTGTTTTAGACTTCCATTTATTTGTTTGCTTGTTTGTTTTGGTCAGGGTCTTACTCTGTCACTCTGGCTGGAGTGCCATGACATGATCCCAGCTAACCACAGCCTTCACCTCCTGGGCTCAGGTGATTCTCCTGACCGAGCCTCCTGAGTAGCTGGAACTTCAGGCACATGCCACCATGCCCAGCTACAGACTCCCTTCATTCTATTACCAAAGAATCTGTAAATGAGCTTTTTTAAACTTTATATCAGTGTGCGACAAGCATCTGCTCAAAATTCTCTAGTGACTTTCTATCTCTCCCCAAGTAAAATCCAAAAGTCTTCCATTGACCTATAAGTTTCTATATGATCTTATTATCTGTGTATCCCTCTCACACTTTACCCTTGAATTACTTTTTTCTAACCACGCTGGCCTCCTCAAACATGCCAGGCTTGCCTTTACCTCCCAGCCTTTCTATGTGGTTTCTCCTAGCCCCAGAATGTTTCTCTCCCAGGCAATAACTAACTTTCTTTAATCTTTACAAGGCCACTTTTTAGTGAGGCTGTCTCTGGCCATTTTGTCTTTCAGTGCCACCTGTTTGTACTTTCTTTACCCTATTCATTTACTCAAGTTATTTTCTGTTTCTTCATTCTAGAGTAAAAGTTACAGAAAGGGAGAGGCGTTTGTCTCTTTCAGTATTGTATCCCTGGCATCTAGAAAAGTGCCTGGCGTGTTGAAGGTACTCATAAATATGGGTTGAAATGAATAGTAGAATTACACGAAGACTTATTAATAATAAATTGAGTACTTATAGAGTCTCTTCTATCTTTCTCTTTAGAAAACAAGGAACAGAATAATTTTTCTGGTCTCAGTTGCTTAGGAAAGTTTTAATGAAAGAAAATTGGCTTGAAATCTGGCATGCAGAAAGTTTCAACAGACGGGTTGTACAAATGTGAATAAATTTAATTTAATATATCTGCTTTCAAACCTAGGGATCACGTAACTAGACTGATTACTTGATAATTTAATGAGTATTTGGGGGGAGAAAAAGCTTTGCAAGAATAAACTTGTTCCCATTTCTGGAAAGACAAGTCAGATTTCCCAAGTAATGGATACTATCTCTGGGAACTGTAAATTTATCTGTGTCCTAACAAGTATTGAGACAAGCAGTTTGCTGCTGGTATTTCTATATACACGTCTTCCATTTGAGCAGGTCATGTCGGATGGATGAGATTAAAATGGCTTCACAACAGCTAAACACAAAGAACAAAGCCACATGTATTGTGAAAATAGCAAGTGTGGAAGAGATAGCAATGCATTTAAGTGATCTCTTCTGTAAAGGCCACTGGAAAGAGAACTTCTTACCAGTAAGCTCGAGATAATTAGAGTAGTCAAGTGTCAAGCATTGCTGCAGACCTCATTAATACAACTCCTCAGGGAGAGATTTTTATTTGAAAAAATTAGCCTTTACTTTCAAGAACACTGAAAAGACATCTTCCACCCTCTGGTGAAGATCTGAGTTTCTCCATTATCACCTCTGGTAACAGAAAAGAAGGTACTTTTGATTCATTGTCACATTCAGATAAGTGAAGAAAGATGCTTCTCAACAAGTGTGAATAGATTTTGGTAAACAAACGGATTTTCTTTCTTTTTGAAGAGATTTAAACAGCAAGTGTGTCTGCTTTAGTGCAACTTGGCTGTCTAGACTTGAAGGACTGCCTTTAGTTATGTTCAGCATATATTATCACTAGACAGACTTTTTATGAAAACACAGTGACTATGTCACTTCCCTTGGAAAGATTTTCTTTTTTTTACATGAGGGGATTCTCTGAAGAAAATTGCCTTTGCAGATTTTGTTTATTTAGTATGTCCTTTTTTCCCCCTGTCGCATGCTATTTCATATTGCTCTGTAAATAACCCATAGCTTTGCTGACTTCTGAAATCTTTAGGAAAGTTCTAATTTGTATGGTTTACTTTATATTTGCTTTAAGTAAATCAGCAATTCAATCTTGCTAAGCCTTAACAAGCATTAGGATAATTTTTTTCCATCCCAATTAAAATAATCATAGTCCAAATCCCATAGTTTTGTGTCTTTATGCTCTTCTGACTAAGAAGCTTTTATTATGAGCAGTACAATGTTGTGTGCAAGTTACAGTCGTTCCTTAGGGGATTGGTTCCAGAACCTAACCTTGCCCATGTATACATGTATGCACACCAAATTCTGTGATGCTCAAGTTCTTATATAAAATGGCATAATATTTGTGTATGACCTATATGCATCCTCCCACAGATGTGGAACCCACAGATATGAAATTCTCCCACTTCCTAACTATGTGATCTTTGCTAAGTTCTTTGTGCCTAGTTTCATAATCTACAAATTGAGTTTTTTATGCTACGAACTTTTTAAAATAAGTGAAAAAATTAAATGAAGTGGAAAATGTAAAATGCTAAAAACATTGTCTAGCATAGTATAAATACTTAATAAATAATAAATCCTGTTATTATCACACTCTAAGCTTAAGTGTTAGCAATTAACCACATTTAGTCAATGAATCTTATCAAATGATCAGTAGCTTACCCAAAATTCCATAAAATGTTTTCATGCAGATGATGCTTTTGTGGCATTAGTGGTAGTTACCACAGTAGGGATAAAATAAGCGAGATGTTTAATAATGTGTGGAAAGACTAATTTTCATAACTTACCCTGAAGCTGTGTTATAATCAATTCCAAGAAGGTGACAGTATTTAAGGAAAATAGATAATGGGTACTATTATCAAATCAATAAATTCAGTGACTTAATTATCAATTTTAATGAAATACACATCTATATTTAAACAACAATCTAGGCCTATGGGAATGGATTTTTTTTTTTTTTTTGAGATGGAGTCTCACTCCGTCAATCAGACTGGAGTGCAGTGACACGCTCAAGGCCACCGCAGCCTTTACCTGATGGTCTCAGGCAATCCTTCCACCTCAGCCTTCCAAATAGCTGGAATCACAGGTGTGCACCATCACACCTGGCTAATTTTTTGAATTTATTGTAAAGATGAGGTCTCACCAAGTTGCCCAGACTGGTCTCGAACCCTGGGTTCAGGCAATTCTCTCACCTTGGCCTCCAAAAGTGCTGGGATTACAGGCGTGAGCCACCATGCCCAGATGGATGTTTGTACTTTCATCTCATGTTGTAGACAGCATGCACCTCTATTATGTAGCAGAGTGTCCATTTTAAAAGTAACTACTCTTTAAAAAGTTTTGAAGATAAATTTAAGTTAATGTGTTTAGCCCTAAAATAAACTATACATACTGCTTTGATTAATACTTTGCTAATATCAGGGTTCTGGCCCTAGGTTCTACCTTTTGTCATAGTATATGTGCATGTTTGTGTGTGCATGCCTATGTATTTGGGTACTTGAGCATCTTCCAGAGTGCCCTAATCATATTTTACAGAGATGCACATAGTACCATTTTTAAAAATTGGAGGGTTATATTGTTATTTTCTTCTTCTTTACATGTATTTTCTTTAAAAGTACTCTACAAAGCAGAATGCACTGAGAGTGCATTTACATGAGAAATAGACAAAGTGAGAACAATTACAAGTATAGTATTAAATTACAAGTATAGTATTAAATTATCTTTCAATTTGCCTCTTTATTATTGGCTTTTTTGATCAACATGAGAACAAGAATCTATTAACACCTGCTCCAAGCAGAACATTCGATTGAGTCCAGAGCAACTAATTGGGTGCACATGTTAAAAGTATCACAGATCTTTTCTTGCATTGAACCAATAACATGGCTGAACATTTTTCTAAAAACAACCTATAGGAGAACCTTTTTACAATATTTATGGGAATGCTGCCTTTTTGTATCATTCTTCTTGAATACTATTGGAAAAAATAAGAACAAAACTGAAATATAAAAATGATTGGAATCAATATGAAAAATGACACTAAAACAGATTGGTTAGGCAGAAATTCAAGGATTGTTATGTGAATCGGGAGGTTTTATATACATCCATATGTTTTTATTTCTTTCTCCTTGTTAACTGAATTCGGATTTTAAAACAAAACCTCTTGATCTCCTTTATATACTCTTTTTAAAAATACTCTTTTACTGTATTTTCCACTCAAACCAGAAGAGACATTTTTTACATCTTACATTCAAATGATAGATTCTTTTCAAATGAACCTTCTCTTTCAACCTTTCTCTATTTACAGTAAATTTTGCATCTCCCTAATCCCTGCCACCGGGCTTTAGACATGACAAGGAAAGTTCTGATACAAGGGAAACTTACAATTTCGTTTCTTTGGGTCTTTTCAGTAGGATCTATATCTACACTTAATTGTGACCTCTGCATACATTCCCCAAATAAAAAAGACAAAAGACCAAAGTGTTTACCTTGAGAGGAATGACTAGCAGGAAAAATATCCTATCAGAAAGTGAACACATGCTGACTATTTATATTCTTTTCTTAAGAATAATTTTGAAAAGATTTTCAGCACTCTCAGCCTTCCAAAAACAAAATAACATAGTGTTTAGTCACTCTGGCAAAGCGTGAACTAGACATAAGGTGATACAGTGGCTATTTCAAAATTAAGTTCTCATGTGTTAATTTTTAAGTTACTCTGTGACGAGATTCTAACTTAGGTCAGAAGAGCAAAACAAAACTCTCACAGACACATGAAATATGTCACCAAACCTACTGGCAAACATAAATGTAAAGCTTATCAGCAAGTCTGTAAGACCAACTTTTTAAAAAATGACAGGATAACACACAGGTATTATGTCTTTAGAGATGCAGAATTCCCCTCCTCCCACCGCACACACACAAAATCTGACTTTAAACCCTGACATAGGCCAAGAAATCCTTCCTGTTGGTGATGGAAAATATATTCTGGACTTAGGTTAAAAAGCTAAGATTGATATCCGACTGTCCTAGACTACATCACTGACCATTCTACAGCCAAAGCAAGCAAAATCTGAAGGTCTGGCTGCCTTAGGTAGCCACTAAGTCCATAGAAACTTCCAAATTTCTTGAAACAAGTAGCTGAACAGTTCATTACTATGGTTTCTAAAAATAGTTATAGAGTCTGCTTTTGAATTTAAAGAAAACAAACTCAAGCATAGAACCACACTCTCTTTTCCCTTTTTTGATTGCGATATATGTGGAAGCTAGAGAAGGGAACGCTTTATTTAGGCAAAATACTCTTGCAATTTTTCTGTAGTTGAAAAACACTCCAAGCGAAGTGAGGTCCAGTGGGAGCCCAAACTTCACTTATGTACCAAATCCTGACTTGTATCCCACATTTTTAAAATAAATTTTTTTAAAAAAATCTTAAAAAAGGGAAAACACCTCAACTAGATTGTCATATTGCTATTCCAATATTGCCTAAAAAAAAATCATCATGACGAGTCTATGATTTTAGGAATAGGGAGATGGAGGAGCCTTATATAATTTACATTCAAATTATTTTAAAATGTTCGTATTCATGAAACTTATATGTTACAACCTTGCTATTTAAGACGTGATCTGCAGACTGACTGTATCAGCATCACCTGGGAGCTTGTGAGGAAATGCAGAATTTTAGACCCACTCAGATTCATTGAATCAGAATCTGTATTTTAACAGGATCTCCTGGCAACATATACGTAAATTAAACTTTGAGGATCCTCGCCCTACAATACTGTTTTTTAGTATTCTTGCTGAGGGACATATTTTGTTATGCATAGCACTAAGACCTTACCTCTGCATTTTCTCATAAACATCTTTATTTTCACATCCATTTGCTAAACCATAATCACATTCTTTTAGAAGGAGGGCATAGTTTTAGAGCAGAAGAAAGAACACCTAGGTCTTTATTTAATTTATTTCCAGCATAGACTTACAGCAAAAGCTCTGCCATATTGTAGAGTCTAGACAATACAATAAAAAAGTAATTACATTAAATTTCTCAGCAATATAGGCCATGGGCCAATTCTAGTATTTTTTCACAATAGAAATGCTGGTGAATATATCTTATATATTTTTGTCACATTCTTGTCAAAATTTGGAGTTGAATTTTTTTTTTTTCCTGACAGCCTGAGGCTTTATGATTTGGCTCACTGAATCGGTGAAAAGTACTCATTGAAACTCTTCTGGTGGCTGTGTGAAGACATACACACTAAACTATTGCTTAAAATATTGTCTATAGCAGATTGTTCTTTTTTTGAGCATAACAAGAAATGATTTGGGGAAGAAGGTGCAATCATTTAATACTTGCTCTTACAATCCATCTCCACTTTGGTGTTTGTCTATTCTGTATTATATGCTTTATTAAAAACATATTTTCAAACACTGCCTTCTACCTTTCAGGTGCAAATGTATGCACACACAAATGCTTGTATTGCACATCCACAGTTTATGCCTGTACTTAAATTATGGATTGAGGAGCGGGGTATGGAATATCCTTCCAGTTCTCTTCATGACCCATTCTTCTAAACTCTGGGTTAAAGAATTTTCATGGGAGTCCCTAATAATTTTCTAATTCAGAAATTGCTGTTATTTTGCACAAGGCATTAGGGATTTTGCTGACTGATAGGAACTCCATAAATCTAGCGGGTGTTTATTTTTTTATGGTCCTCAATTTTCAACATGAAAGCAGCAAGATATGGGCTGAAAATGTTTTAGCGTATGTCTACTTTTAGTATATTTTCTTGTCTAAACAGATTTTGATAAAAAGCAATCATGATCAAGCATTCTGAAAATATCTTCTTCTCCCTTTATTCCCAAGGCTTTTTATGCACACGTACACGAAACATTCACAGAGGTAATTTTCTGTTACTTTTGTGATTCAGTTAAGGAAACTATGAAAAAGGAAAGTTCCCTTTGACATCTCCCTGTGTCTTTCCATTAGATACCAGAAAAGTACAGGGGTTTCAAAGTCATTTTTAGTTGGGTACATCTCAGGAAAAGAGCAGCATCAAGTCAGAAGTATTTAAGAAAAATCAACCTTTTATCAATGGCGTTAGCTACAGTCCCGTATTTGAGAAGTAGCTGCCACCCCTTCATATTGAATATTTTTAAAAATTGTTAACTTAATTTGCCAAATTTTCTTAAAAATGTCAGTGTCAGGGGGTTATGTTGAGGGAGTAGGATTGAGCCAATTTCTCAGAAGAGGAGATATGAAGAAGATGCAGAGGTTGTCCTTGCTCTCTGGAAGCCCCACATTTGTAGATGTTCAAGTATTCCTCCTTTAGATCTGCAAAGCAATCTTGGTAACTTACTTTGAGAATTCCTCTGGGTGTTCTTCTTAAGGAGTGATCTATCCGGGCATGGTGGCTCACACCTGTAATTCCAACACTTTGGGAAGCGGAGGTGAGAGGATTGCCTGAGCCTGCGGTTCGAGACCAGCCTGGGCAATATGGCGAGACCTTGTCTCTACAGTAAGTCAAAAAATTAGCTGATGTGCCTGTAGTTCCAGCTATTTGGAAGTCTGAGGCGGAAGGATCACCTGAACCCAGCAGGTCGAGGATGCAGTGGTCAAGAGCATGCCACTGCACTCCAGCCTGAGCAACAGAGACTCTGACTCAAATATAAATAAATAGAATCAAGTAAAACAAACAAACAAAAGAGTCATCTGACCCTACAATCATCTCAAATAATCAGGAAAAGCTTTGAAGTCTAATCTTTGGCTCTATTGTTTGTATCATTTCCTTTCATTACAAATCTTTACTTTCCTCAGCCCCTTTCTCCTTAAGCCTAGACAAAGGCTTTAATTGGTAATTCATTGTGTTTCTTACTGCTGACTTAACACTTTAGATTGTATCTCTAATTACCCCTATGAGGTTTATATAATAACTTTAGTGAATTTTCCCAGTTTCCCCAAATTATTTATTAGAACCTGAAATACCATGTCATAAATCTTTCTGTTAAAACTTCAATCGCTGTAGACAAGCCAGTAGAAGATCAACAAAAATTGCATATCTCTTTATAGAACCCCAGCAAGAGGTGCAAGCAATTATTCCTTCAGCTTACAATGTGTTTGCCTTGAATTAAAAACTGTTAGTCACAATTAAAAAATGAAAAAAAAAAGAGGTTGAGCCTTAAGAGAATTCTAGCTATGCCTTCAGGCACATTTAGAAAGGTTCAAAAATCAATTAGGCAAGAAATCTAACTACTAGTATTAAAAAGATCGCAAATATAATTGCTTAGTCCCAAGATTGACCCTATGAAAAATTATTTTTCCTTAATAATTCTTCCTAATAGAACAGACTGCTTATAGATTGAATATAAATATACATATGTATATAATTCTTACTTGACAGAAAGATTATTGCCTCTGTTCATGTTGGAGATACATTAGCAGTTTTGAAGAACTATTAAATGAAAATAAGTGAAGTATAAAACTGTCATAGGTTGCAAAGTTTCCATAAATGAACCTGGCTTATTTCACCTATATTTTTTTTCCTGATGCTTTTGTGCACTTGAATTTTCCTTTTTTCTCCCAAGACAGGCAGTATAGGGTATTGGTTAACCTCAGGCTGTACAGTTAGACAGGCCTGGGTTCATATCTCATTTATATCCCACCCTAGATCTGTGACCTTGTGAAATTTATGCACCATTGTAAGTTTCAAGCCTTACACAAAATGGGGATAATAATAGTATATCCTTTACTAGTTTGTTGTGAGAATTAAATGAGAAAATGTATATAAAATGCTTAGATCATTCCAGGGTCAGATTTAGTATTCAAGGAACATTGATTTTTGTTGGTATTTTCTAATCTTGGGTGAATCCCTGACCACCCACAGAAATGTGTTTATTCTAGCGTCCTACTATATTATTTCTTTTAAAAAAAGTTTTAATCAACTTTTTTGGCTATATAATATATACAAACACATGCACGCATATATGTGAGAAATATATGTTTTTTAAATATATTTCTATATATTGCATGTGCATATGTTTGTGTGCATATATACACACACACACAAAAGTAGGCTTTATTTTTTAGAGTAGTTTTAGGTTCCCAACAAAACTGAGCAAAAGGTACAGAGATTTCCCATATACCCTCTATTCCTACATACACACAGCTTCTCTGCCATCAACATCCCATACCAGAGTGGTACAGTTGTTATTACAGATGAACCTACATTGACACATCATTATCACTCAAACACCATAGTTTACATTAGGGTTCACTCTTGATGTTGTTCATTCTGTGGGTTTTGGTAAATGTAGAGAGACTTGTCTTCATCATTATACTATCATTCAGAATAATTTCACTGCCCTAATAGTCCTCTGCACTCTACTTATTTGCTCCTTCCCTGCCCAATAACTCCTGGCAATCATGGATCCTTTTGCTGTTTCCATAGTTTTGCCTTTTCCAACATGTCATATAGTTGAAATTATACAGTGTGTAGCCTTCTCATATCAGTTTCTTTCACTTAGTAATAAGCATTTAAGGTTTCCCCATGTCTTTTCAGGACTTGACAGCCCAATTTTTTACCTCTGAATAATATTCCATCAACTAGATGCACCCTAGTTTATCCATTCACCTATTGATGAACATCTTGGTTGCTTGCAAGTTTTGACAATTATGAATAAAGTTGCTATAGGTAAGCATGTACTGGTTTTTGTGTAGACATATATTTTCAACAACTTCGGGTAAATACCAAGGAGTTTGATTGCTAGATCATGTAGTAAGACTATGTTTCCACTGACAATGAATGAGAGTTCCTTTTCCTCCACATTCTCACTAGCATATGGTGTTGTCAATGTTCCAGATTTTGACCATTTCAATACGTGTAGTAGTATATCATTGTTGTTTTAATTTTCAGTGATGTTGGGTCCCTTTCACAATGTATTTGCCATCTGTATATCTCCTTTGGTAATGTGACAGGTCAGGTATTTTACCCATTTTTTAATCTGGATGTTTTATTTCTTATTGTTGAGACTGAAGACATTTTTGTATATTTTGGATCACAGTCCTTTATTAGACATAGCTTTTGCAAATATTTTCTCCCAGTCTCTGGTATGCCTTTTTAACATCTATAATTTTAGAACCCAGTTTGTAAATTGCTATATATACACACACACATATATAACCATATACATGTATATGTATATATATTGGCCATATATATACGTGTGTGTGTGTGTACTTTACCTTCAAAACAGGGAACAGTTTGTTTTGTACCTTTCATAGCACAGCATTCCACATAGTCTCCTACATACATCAAGGTATTGGTTAATGATTTGTTGACCAACTGAATGATTAAAGTCCAGTTGAAGTCATTTCAATATAATGATATCTGAAACCTAGACATTTCATGGGGAGGCACAAAACTAGTGTTGTCAGCCAGGATCTCTTACAAATTATATCCTCCATCTGCATTAGTCCTTTACATATTAAGACAGATTATATGTAAGCATCAAGGACAAAGAGAGTCATACAAAGATAGCCGAAAGATTTTCCTAGAATTGGACATAAACTTTTCACAGGTTTTTCAGAGTTGAGGGAGTTATTAAGTGAACACCTGTATACATAGGATTGTGAGTCTTGGGATTATAAAACGGATGTCTCAGATAGAAGCAAATTATGGTTAATTCTTTTTGTCTGGTGCAGATTTCAAACCTTCCATTAACAAAAAATACTGTAGCAATAGTGAAAAGCGGATATTAATTTGTTCAACAATATTTTAAGTGTCTATCCTGTGCTGAGGCATCATGGAGTAGCCAAAGACGAATTTAATATAGATGTATTCAAAGATATATAAAATCCTAGGGGACAGAAGAAGTTTATGCACAAATAATCATGGTGCATGGTAGATAGTTATGTGCAAAATTGGGAAAGGAAGATCTTATGGCTGAGTGAGGAGCAACCATTAATTCTTCTAACAGACATATATTAAGCTCCTACTGTGGTCTAGGTTTTATGCCAGATAATGAGGCTTCAGAGAAGCATTGCAAAAATCTCATACCTTCAAGATCCTCACCGAGCAAGAGTCAGGTCCAAGGGTAAAGAGGGTTTTATGAATAACATCTCAGGAAATACCTTGCAGAAAAGGTAGCATCTGAATATTGAGAGATATGAACAATGAGAGAATGCACTCTCCAAATACTGGCAACAGAAATGGCACAGGCATCAAATGTCTCGTGTTATAAAAAACAAATAATTTGCTATTTTCTGATTTATTTTGATGATCATTCTATACCTAGAACTGTTTAATGAATGTTTAACTTGATATAGATATTATTTTAAATATTTTACTTTAACAGAATCTTCTATAACCCTTACTAGACTTCTGGGGCAGATACGATTTGTAAAATTCTTCTGCTTAATTATAGTAAAGAAAATAATGACTTGCCCCACCTGGGACAGGGACATACCCTCAAGCACATTTGACTTTGAGTCCTATGCTGCAGATCAAAGCCATGACAAAACCCTTGTGACCTCACAGAATTTGGTCTCCATAAAAGAGTTCACATCTCAAAATATCTTGAAAACATATTTCAAAGAATGCCTGCAAAACCAAAAATAGTTAAAGAGAGAGAGATTGAGATTGCTCTGAGCTGGTAAATATGAGCTTATCAAGACTGAAGTCAGAATGAGCAGTCTTGTGGTAACATGAGTTTGTTTTTGACTGCAGGAGAAGGTTAAACAAGGAAGGGATTTGCTTAGACGAGATGGTGTCATGACAAGTGAAGGAAGAAATCTGTGTTGTTTACTTCCTATTGAGATCTGATCTTCTCCATTAAGCAGAGTGATACAGTAGAAAGGATAATATGAATACAAGGAAATTTAAGCCCAAGATAAAGAAAGTGGAAAAGAAGATTTAAGCAAAGGCAACACAGATGGAAGATCTGGAGGGGGTGGTTAAAGTCTTACAATTGCATTTGCAAATCCACAAGAAAAAGTAGAGGGAGATATCTAGCTAATAAACAGTTTGCAAAGGTCTGAGCATTTTAACTTGCTGAAAGCTGAGATCAGCAACTAGTCAGTGTGATTATTTAAAAAAACACAAACAATGTAGATGAAAGAATAATGTCTTAATTAAGAAACATAGTACACTGTTTAGTTCCCATCTTATAATGCTGCATTGAAGTCAGTGTATTTTGCTAAGATCCATTAGAATCTAAGCTTATTAACAGACTGGATATCTGAAAGGTGAATGGTTAGGGGGAAAAAAAACTCTACTTAAAGATTGATAGCTAAAGAATGGAAGATGATTTGCTGGCAGAAGACTTGAGCTGATGATGGGCAAAAGAGTGGCCCGAATAAAGAAATAGGCGAAGAGCTGTCATATGTGGAAAAGGTACAGATTACGCTAAAAGGATCCATAGTACAGACCCATGAAAGAGAGGTAGCTTTCAATTCAAAAGGATTTTAATAATGAATAGGCTGCTTTGAGAAGTAGTAACATAACTGACATGTTTCAAGTTGAACTTAAGTGACTCTTAGATATTTTAGAACAGCTTCCTCCATTGGGTAGAGGTTTGGGCCTAAGATCACTTCCCAGTTCTAAGATTTTTGTTATCTTATTCATCAGTATTTTTAGTCATTGGCAAATTTCCTCTTATTTCTTTCATCAGTTTCCCCCAGTGTATTACAGTACAACCTAAAATAACAGACCAAGAGGAATTCTAAAATGTTCTATTTATAGTCCCCCCCCAAAAAAATCATTCACAAATTCAAGTTTTAAATAATCTGATCAAATAAGATGAAAATAAAGCATTATAATGAATGGGAGTCAATTCCGAAGTCTGAGGGAAGGGAAATAAGGCAAAGGATATTGACATTTTTACCTTTTTGAATACTGATTTTTTTAAAAGAAAGCTCAGTTTATAGGCATTCTCTTAAACTATCAATAGGGGAAAAATAGATAATTCTTAAGACTAGTAATGTGAAGGAGTACAGAAAGCTCAGTTTATAGGCATTCTCTTAAACTATCAATAGGGGAAAAATAGATAATTCTTAAGACTAGTAATGTGAAGGAGTACAGTACATATTGTGTAGTATAAATTAAAACCTAGGAGGAAAATATTTACTCAGCTAGGTTATTGAATTATGTTTGATAACCATTATTGTCCAATAATGAATAAATAAGACCAAAAGGAGTACTAGAATTGACCCTTCCATTTGTGTGCTCTCAATTTTTTATTGCCTAAGACTTATTAATCTGTGCACACATACACTATATAAAAAGTTGGTGAAAGAATGAGGTTTGCAATTATTTTTTATTCTGAAGGTTATGCACATTAACAACTTGTTTTCTCAACACTTTACTTCTTAGTGAGGAGGGATATCTGATGTTCTTTTGGTGATGACTATTACTTTTCCCTGTGCCCTATTTGTTTCTTGCATTATATGTTGGCCTTGACTTGACTTTAGGAAGGGTGAACTCCCTTATCCCCATGCTATCTCTATTATGCCTTATAAAGTTTCTCTTTACATAGTAAATATAGGTTGTGTTAACTCCATCAATGTTATGGAAGTATAATTGCATATCAATCAAAACCATTGTCAACACAATCATACAGAATATATTTTTACTTTGTGTTCCATGCTGTCTTTATTTTTTGATAGGTTATAAACAGCAGAAACCCAGGAAACATCATTTGTGTGACATCAATAAATAAAAATAAACCCACTCTACAAATAAACGTGAAAGATTGCTCCCTGGATACATTTATACTGTCTAAATATAGTCCCCTGGCCTCAACCAAAGTAAATGTAGCTACAATTTTGAAGGAAAACATCAGCTGTGAATGTAGGGTCTTCACAAGTCTCTGCTGCAGTAATTGCTGTCAAGGCATCTTAGCATCCTGCAAGAAGCTAGATTTGGTTGTTTCTTTTATTTCTTATTTTTTAAAAGATCTTTTAAAGTAAGACAGTATCTAAGTGCAGTAAACCCAAGAGAATCCCACAACCTAGATAAAAAACAATTTTACATCTCAAAGAAGGCAGAAAGAGTACGCTATTTTGAAGTTATAGCAATGCCATTTTTAGGCTAAATTTTCAGTTTATTGCTCAACAGTGATTATCACAAACTGAACCATTATGAATTAAAATATATTAAAGTATATACAAATTGAGACAGTAACTAAAAATAGAAAAGAATTATAGAACTGAAAATGATGATCTAGAAAAAAATGCACTAAATGAGGAAACTGAAGCAAGAGAAGAATTATGTAATTTGTCCAAGATTACAAATATAGTTAGAGACAAAAATTGCAGTTCTCTTGATTCTCAGGGCACCATTGTTTGCTCTTTCTATTATGAAATTTTTTAGCACAAATAAATAACATAATAAGCCTCCATGTGCCTGTCACCCAGAGTCCACGTGGAAGCATTTACAACAAAAAGTTTATGTACTTCTTTAAACTCATATTTTACTTTTTTATTCAAAATATTTTGTTTTATATCTTGGCTGCTCCTTATGAAAATGTATGTATTTATGCTTGGTTATCTCATTCTTAGAATGATTTTCCAAAGACTAGTGCCTTCATTTTCTTTGAAATGACTATTTTTATATCCAACAGCGTGGTTTCAGTTTAAAAGTCGTATGTTATTGTTTTCATCTTTTTATCAATCACTTAAGAGATTATTTTTCTCTCATATTACATTGATTGATATGTTTCAAACAAAGCTAAAATATATTGGTAAGAATGTACACATTTCTTACTTTAATGGGAAAGTTTTTAGTGTTAAGAATAATGTTGGCAGTTGATTAAGATATATTTGGTTTTGTAATGCCAAGGAATGCTCTTTTTCTAGTTTATTATGTGATTTTTTAAAAAAGAATGAATATTGAATTTAAAAATATATCTTTACAGAATCTATCTTAATAATACATTTTATTTTTTCACATTTGTCCTAATGATGCATATTAACAGGTTTTCTAATTTTGAAACATCTCTAAATATTTAAGCTAAGTCTTCTGTATGGTATCTGAAGTGAAAAAGGACCAAGTTTTAGTCCTAGGTTTCTATTGCAGTACCTGAGTAATAATATACATATTCTAGAAAGTAGCATGTGATAATATTTGTGATAGGAGAGTTATTCTAAAAATAATGAGTTGCATAGTAGCAATTATTTTAAACAGTTCATAATAGTCTCTGTAAAGACTAAGGAAATGGCTAGTGCAATAATAAATGAGAATTTACCTTATACAACTTGTGACTGGATAGTTTAAGAGATATCACTGAAAGTCTTAGGAGAGCCTTGCCTAGCAAAAGAATGAAAAAGAAGTGTTATTTTTCTTAAATATCAAAAATAATACATATTCTTCCACAAAATAAGTTGGGTTAAAATTAAGATGTGGCTCAGAAATGGATGAACTCAACAATAGTTTTGAAAGTCTCAGTTAGTCTTTACATGGAAGGCCACAGGTAGAACTTTTGATGTTGAAAGGTTATTTTAGGTGGTTATCAAGTTTCTGATTATTGTTCATTTATTTGGAGAAATTGAGTGTTGCCTACTTTTCCTGCATACTGTATCAGTAATATCTTCCATAACCAGTACTCTTTGGTGGTCTGTGCCAATATCAGTTATTTGATTGTTTGTTTGTTTTTTCTCCCCTACCCCCGTTATTTGTCTTAAAAACGAATTACAATAGTTTAGCTCTTGTAGCATAGATTAGACATTATGATGTTATAAGCAAAATGATGAGTCACAATTCATTAAAAACAAAAATATAATTCTAAAAGCAATTTAAATTTATGAGACAAGTTTATAAATCTTTCTTGAGAACACTTTCGTAATTTCTTCTTATAGCATTCTTTACATAAAATAAATTCTGATAACAAAGTTTGAGACAGCTGATAAAGTTAATTAAAGCAGAAAATTGTATTATAATGACTTCAAAGGAATATGGAATAAGTTAATTTTGACTGGGTAAACTTATCAAAAGCTTAATGTTACCAAGTTGATTGTGCAGGGTTCACATTTGTTGCATCTTGGCCCTAACTTAAATGTTTTCCACATCTCTTACTCACCTATTATTAACTGTAATTACTGAGTCGTGTGAGTTAATCGTAGGTTATTACTTGTTAATTATTAATTAGAGTGCAACCAGAGCTGATATTAAATATCCTTCACTCTTTTTTTTCCCCCTACATTAAAGCATGTTACTCAAGGAGAAAGAGTTTCGATTATTTTTTGGTTAATTTTTGGGGGCAGCACTAGTTTTATGTTGATGATCCCTTGCATTAAGTATTCACTCAGAACTGTCATTCTCAGGCAGCATCTTGGATAGAAAAAGCTCAAACTAGAAATGTTATCATTACACTAGACCTATGTATACGGGCTAAGGGAGAAATAGAAAGTCATAATGGTTGAGAGGTTGATTTCAAACAACTAAGATAAAAATTAAGCAATTTAAAGAATTACAATTTATAAGTAGAAAACTTGAAATATTCATGGAAGGAGAGTATTAAACATGCCAGAGAAGTGATCATTATATTTTTAAGAGAAGAGTTAGTTAAGAAAGAAAAATTAAGATTAGCATCAACATTTCTAATCATAATCTGAAATTGACTAAGAAAATTGAAAAATTATAGTACAGAAATATTTCTAATGGATCACTTCCTATTTCAAATATCAACAATCCTACTTATTAAGATATTTTTATTATTGTGATATAAAGAAATAGTGATGGTTGATATCATACTAAACCACATAAAAGCATCATGAACTAGTACTAGACAATGACTTCTTTGATTCAACCAAAATGGTTACAAAATTCAGATTTATATTTACTTGATTATTGATCACGGCATTTGGAAGACTTGAACTGCTGGTAAGTTATTACCATTTCTTTTAAAATATCAAATTTATTACCTTTGGAAAACTATAACTAAATCTATCATTTTCTTTCCTATTTAGTCACAAATTTATTTAGCAAAAATCTCTATGACTGATTTTATTTTGATGATTATATATTCTACATATATCTACTATATCTCTCTCTCTACTATAGTGTTTCTCCCTTACAGAGTCTTTGAACTTCTGGTGACACTCCAGAATTTTAATCAAACCTAAAGAGTAGTGCTTTCATTTCTTTTACCAGAGCTCTTGAAATATGAGAAATTCTGTCCTGGCCCTAATGCAAATGAAGATTTAGCTTACTAGCAATTCTGAACATTTGGACTAATTTAATGCCCGTGAAAGAGGAGTTGCTGGGCTCTGCCCACACCCATCTTGGCAAGTTTGTCAGTATACAAGCTTCCTAAAATGAAAAGGATTTAGAACCCCATGTGGCCTTTTCTACCTCCAAGGGATCTTGAAGATGGTACAAAGGGAGGTAGTATTATGTGGTTGAAAGACATTAGTTTGGAGTCAGACAAGCCTAAATTGCATGTGACTAGATTGATGTTTCAGTCATGTGGTGTCAGAATTGTACCTACTTGCTCTGAGTTTCAAACATCTTCAAAATGGAGATTGTAAGGTTGGAAAATAGAATTATTACAGGAATTAATGGAGTGAAGACTTGAAAAGTACTTGTTTTGCATGGTATATAGAATAGTGAAGATGTTAGGATCTCTCTGGTTCAAAAAGGCTAACTAGTATCACATTTAAGCTGCAACCTCTGCAACCACATTGTGTCTCCTCAAAGGAATAATGGTATGATTAAGCATACAAAATCTAGAATCAGACTACTTGAGATCAAAGCACAGCTCTGATGCTTTTTAGTCATGTGATTTGACAAGTTATTAAACCTCTTAAGGCTCAACTTCTTCATATTGTAAATGGAAATAATAATATATAGTCATATGTATTATTTCTTGTAATGTGCTTAGAGGGAGTGCCTGACACATGGCAAGAAGGATAGTTATCATCATCATCATCATCATCATCGTCATCCATCGGCTGCTAAATTGCTTTTCTTCTTGATTAGCCACATTCATTTGGGAAGATTTGACACTGATTTTACAAAACAGCGAATAAGTTAGATATGGTCGCCATTTGGCCTTAGAATGATATTGTGACTAATTTCTCAGTTCCTTTTTACCTTCTCAATTAGGTTTGGTTTATGTTCATTTTAAAAGAGTAGACATGTTTCGCAGGGGAAGTGTATGAATTGGATATAAGATCACAGCTGTAATATTGTAATCTTGCTGTAATATTTAATACTTAAAGATTTGTCAAAGATAACCTGAGTTTACTGAAAAATTCTGTTAATCAAAAGTGTCATGGCTTTTGTGGGTGGCTCTTGATTTTCAACTATTGTCAGCACAGGTCTTTAAGTAGCTGTCTCTTGTACTCCAATAGGTGACCATAATGAGTTTTTGATTCATGAAAGGGCATTTTCACAAAGAAACACTGTTCTTTTACTAGTAGATTCAATGCCAAGATACACTCTAAAATTCTCAAAGTCTTTTCCTCCAGAAAAATATGGAGGATCAACTATTTTGGGATGGGGAAAGCAAGGTGTTAACCAGGCAAAAGTGTTAACCAGCAAAGTGTTAACCAGACAAAAGATACAACAAAGGTGCTGAGATAGGTCAGAACATGGGACATTCCTGGGAATGAAAGGCTAGTACAGTACAGCAGTAAGAAAAAGGAAGAGAAGGAACACTTGTTCTTTTGGTGGAGGGCTGCTATGTTAAGTTTGCTCCAGGTATTTGTCAGGCTGTTTTACTCTGTTAAATGTCCGCAAGTCTCCTCAAAATATCCTCTGGTTCTTCCAGGTGAACAGTGAGAAGTGACATGACAGCCTTAGGGAGCTTCCAGTGGTCCCTACTCTTGACAAGTTAGGAATAAACCTTTATCTCAAGTTCAGAATGTCCAGGAAATATTTGAATTCGAGCACCTTGTAAGTTTTGACTTCAAAATTTTTAGCCAAATTGCAGGGTAAATTCTCATTTGACTTCATTTATTTGAAATTTTTGTGAAAGTAGAGTTGGAGAAAGAACCTTTCCTCTTGTTGGAAGTGACTTGTTCACTGCCTAGAAGACTGCATTTTCGGACACGGGCTTTGAACCATTTTTTTCTGCTCTTATGGGTGAACAGGGAGGTGAAAGGGTTTATAGGTGAAAACTGTTGTTTCTTCTATTCGTTTGTGGAGGGTACTTGAAAAGCTAGTCAAATACTTTCAAATGGTATTTGTGAGGTGGAAATTTTACAGAGAACACATGCTATATCTTGAGATAAAAGGGCTCTCTCTAGAGAAATAAATTAACAAGACATTTTACCCCACAAAGAAACTAAACATCTTACATTGGTTTTGAAATATAAGCATAGCCTGATGAATCATTTTTTGACATTGCAGAAGTAAATGACTTTGGAAAATGTGGTGAGTCCCTGTTGATTCAGAAAGTCTCTTATATATTGCATTTCATAAAGCACATGAATGAATGACACTTAGGAGCAAACAGTTAGATGAATGTCAAGAGGCATACTGGTAGGTCCTACATTTATATAAACAATTTTCCATTCTCAATTAGAGAAAATTTTTAATGTACTTAGCCACCTATTTTTTTAATTGCTTTATTTGTGTAAATGATGCATTTTACTTTTGTTATACACAGTTCCATAATCTAACTTTACCTCCTAGACAAACTTTCTGGATAATACCTGTATATATTCATACATAATTTGCATATCTTAATCACTATAAAGAGTCCATATATTTCTATCTGTATCTGCATTTGTTCATAAAATCATCTGTCCTCATACATACATATTTTTGCTCCTTAGGGCCTGCTCACATACTAATTCCTCTCCCTGGAAACTCTTACATTCATTATTGATTTCTTCTCAGCTGTAGCTCTTCAAAGAGGCTTTCTTAATTACTCAGTTTCTCCCATGACACCCTTACTCTTTGTCTTTTTGACACTTAGTGTGCTTTATATGTTAATATAAATTTTAATGTATAAAGAAATAATGTGAGACTTAAGCCTCATAATGACAGCAGCACCCTCTGCTTTGACCATACTTTATCCAGAGCTCGACAGAATGCTATAAGTATAGTAAAAAGTCTATTTTTTTTAATAAATAAGTAAATATTGGTAAGTACTAAACTTCACGTGTGGTAGTTCCAAAATTTTATTGTCATTTATGCCAGAAAATCATGCAATTGAGGAAAATGAATGTATATAAACATAACCAACAACATCCATTTAAAAATTTTTGAGTCATGAAAAGAGTGGTACAGTGTTTTGCAGAATGCAATGCAGCTTAAAGATTGACTTGATTCATATTTCTTGGCATTACCTTATTTTTGTGGTGGTAGTATTTTTTTATGAAGATGAAAATAGGTCATACTCATTAGGAATGTCAGCCTTAGAGAGAGTCTATATTCTATTCATTGTGCCAAAATTACACACGTAAACATAGATTTATTTTGGGTGGCTGTAGGAATTATTACTTATCACTTCAGGGATAATAGAACCTTGCTGATTCAATAGAAAATAGTCATTGGTGAATGCATTTCTATGCCCATATGCACATATTTTGTTTTTTTCTGAGGATGTCAGACAAATAGTCCTGGACTAGGAGTCAATAACAAAGAGAAAAAGAAAAGGATAAAGGTAGCACTGTCAGCTTTTCCTTTAGGATGCATTTCAAGTTGGGCTTCACTTGAGGCTTGTGAAAACCAAGATAGCATCATTAAAAAGACAGTCTATCAAACACACCTGAAAACATTGTTTCACCATTATTTTTCTGGTTTTAAGTAATGATTTACAAACAGAATTTTAAAAAATGATATCCCTTCCAAACTAGTCTTTCCAGTCCAAACTTACTATATATAGCTTATATCAATGGAGGAATTGAAAATAATTATGTTGATTTATTTTCATTTTTAAAAGACTTTTTGAAAAATACAAGAGCTAATTTTGTTTCACCTACAACCGTGTTACTAAGGTAACGTTTACCATGCAGATGACTAAAATTACCAGCTGAGGATGTTTTGTCTATTTGTCCAAAAAATGTTGTGCTCTGTGCTATGGAAATTTGGAATATTAAGAGTCAGATTTTTTTTTTTTTTGAGTTGGAGTCTCACTCTGTCGCCCAGACTGGAGTGCAGTGGTCGGTCCCGGCCACCTCAGCCTCGACCTGCTGGGCTCCGGCGATCCTTCCACCTCAGCCTTCTGAGTAGCCGGAATTACAGGCATGCGCTACCATGCCCGGCTGATTTTTTGATTTATTGTAGAGATGAGGTCTCGCTGCCCAGGAGGGTCTCGAACCCACGGGCTCAGGCAATCCACTCACCTCAGCCTCCCAAAGGCACGGGATTACAGGCTGAGCCACCGAGCCCGGCTAAGAGTCAGATTTTAATTATATGGTCAGCTCTCCTCGAACATGATGGTCTTGCAATACAACAAGAAAATGAAATCCACAAATAATCCCAAACTCCTTCTCTAGAAGAACCTTTTAGCATATAAATATCAACAATTGGCAGAATTGGTAGAATGTCTCTTCCTTGTCCCATTTCTGGTAGAGGTAGTGATAAGTAGGGTAATGGCCCAAAGAATAGGAGTCAGACAGAAGCAGAAAAATAAAGGCTATAATTTTAATCAGTACCTAAAACACAATATTTATTGCACATCGTTTCCTGAATGACTGCACAATGTGACTGTACAAGCAAAATGAAATGTAAAACTCAGATTCAGGTTCTTAAAATCATAATACTTTAAAAAAATCAGGAAAACATGAACAGCATCAAAAAAAGAAAACCAGTTCATGTTTGATCAGCCTACTGCACTTTGGCCAGAGCTTAACTGAAGCCAGTCTGAATCTGAGATCTCTATGAAGCATCCCAGAAGTGTGTTATGATGCCTGACCACTAGGCCAAGTATACAAACCAGAAGTATTGCCTGCAAAAAAATTAAGAATGTTCCATAGGCCACGATGTCAATACTTATTTCTTCCTTGATCTGATTTCTGTTCCTTGGTTATGCAAGGGGAAAAAAGTTTAATAGAACACATTATTTACACATAAAGATATATTGGAAGACTAATATTTACTTCATGATGATTGACATTTTAGTGGATAGAGATGCAGAATTAATGATCTCAGTGAGATGGGCTCTGCTTCATAAGAGGATAAATTAGCTTTATTTAATTCTTCAGCTGCCATGGTATCATACAGAGGTTTGCTATTTGGACCATGGGAAGTACCTTGAAAAAGGCTTGATGAAGACACTGAACCCATGGTCACACTGGAGAACTCCGTAATGGTTCAAGAGTGTCCTCTCAAGCATAGTATAAAGGATAGTCTAGTATTGTCTCAATTAGTGAAACAAAGTAGAGAAAATCTCAAAAATTACAGGATTATTAGCTCACTCAAGGATACTGCAGCTAGTCATTTAGTAAGCTAACTTCATTTCAACTTTTTTGTTTTTTGTTTTTTGTTTTGTTTTGTTTTTTGTTTTTTTCAGTTGGAGTCTCACTCAGTCACCCAGACTGGAGTGCAGTGGCCGCTCCCGGCCACCGCAGCCTCGACCTGCTGGGCTCCGGCGATCCTTCCACCCCAGCCTTCCGAGTAGCCGGAATTACAGGCGCGCGCTACCACGCCCAGCTGATTTTTTGATTTATTGTAGAAATGAGGTCTCGCTGCCCAGGCGGGTCTCGAACCCGCGGCCTCAGGCAATCCACTCACCTCAGCCTCCCAAAGGCGTGGGATTACAGGCTGAGCCAACGAGCCCGGCTCTCAACTTGTTTTGATTCTTGATTTAATTTCATCTGAGAAGTGACAATGTGAGAAAACAGAAGCACTGAAGGGGTTTGATGTTATCACCAGAGCTCAGGCGGTATCTGTCCTCAAAACGAGGTCTGATCTAAGTCCTACATGCCTGAGAATGCAAGAAGTCTTACTAATAAGGACTAGCCCTTCCACCACTCCCTGGGGAAAGGGAATATACTTTCTTGGAAAAAAAAAATATGTGGTTTACAAGGGCCTCATAGGTTACAGATACATTAACTTCATGGGAATATCCTCTTCCCTCCTAAATTGGAAAATATCTGATTTAAAAACATAGTAAAATCCAGAGTTTATTTCTCCTATAGACTTTGAAAAAAAACTAATAGAAATTCAAATTCAAATTTAGCTGTGTTTGGTGTGTTTACAAAAACTCAATTAGTAATTTTTTTAAAAGATGTGGGGTATAATTCAGGATTAGGTATACAAATGGTCACTGTACAGGTAAAATTTGACCCAAACTTTGGGCCCCACTTCGCCTGGTGTGCGATCAGGTACCCTTGTTGATGAAGTGTTTCCCCACTCCCCTCCCCTGACAGTGTCCTGCTACTGCCAATCCCTTTCTTATAGTCTTTTGATAATTGTTCAGGGTCCGCTTTTGAGTGAGATCATGTGGTACTCAGTTCTTTGTTTCTGTGATAGATCACTGAGTATTATAGATTCGTAATTTCTTTTTAAAATTTTTTCTGTGATCTACTTTGCCTTACATTTAAGATTTCCCTAAACCATAATATCATTGAGATGGGAGAGAATATAGAAGTTGGCTGGTCACATATGCACTGCTGAAATATAGTCAAAAGCAGAACAGTTTACTCCACCAGAGAGTACAGTTAGAGTTTTAAATGTTCTCTCTTGATCCAAGTAGTAGATCGATGTTCTGACTCTGATCAAGTCTCAGCTTTTCTGATCTGTGACTTCTTCATTTATAAGATAGATATCCTTGCTTTACAGCTTGTTGTGAAGATTGAGGAGATATTAGGTCTTGCAGCAAAACTAGAATGACTATAATTCAAGCATTATTTTACTTCACTTTCATCAACCTACTATAAAGTTAAACATTGTTTCTCAAACATAAGACTAATAATAGCAGTAATAATAATAATAATAGCTCGCAGGTGATGTGTGGCCATTAACTATGCTAAGAACTTTATATGCATTATCTCATCAAAAGAAAATTGCAGCATGATGCAAATGTTCTGGAATTAAATAGTGGTGATAGTTGCACAACCTTGTGAATATACTAAAAACTACTGAACCATATACTTTAAAAGGGCAATTTTTATGATATGTGAATTATATCTCAATTAAAAAAAGAAAATTGGATGTGCAGATGCAAAAGTAGTCTACTAATTGCTTTGAAGGATGCAATGAGGAATAAGCCAGTATTTTTTTCTACACTCAAGCTGTTTTTAATATGTTTGAGGAGCCGAAACAGGCACGTAAAAACTAACATCTAAGGCAATGTGTGGAGGAAGACTGCCACAGGCTTACAAAGTTTATTAAATGTTCTTAGGACCAAGAGATGAATATAAGCCTCCAGGAGGGTAATATCACTGCCGGGATATAGTCTCATGAACTCAAAGGAGCTGTAGTTTCCTGTAGAATGGGGACATATTAGAAAAGATACACTATCCCGAATGAAGATTTGATGGAAAAATGAACACACTGTTTTTAAAAAAATATATTACCCTTGAATGAGGTCTTTCTAAGATGGAAAGATCTAGATCTTGTTCATTTTGTTTCCTTATTGTGTGGTGCAAAATGAAGCTAGCCAAAAAGAAACACTCTGCAGTAACTCTCCTCTTGATCCAGTCCCCTAAGGATACCTTGATTTCAAGACCTTTTCCTGGACCACCAACAACTGAGTTCTTTCTTTATTTGGAAAGCCCAACCAACTTGGTCAGGTTCCTGAACCCATCTTAGCTATATGATTTGGGACATAGGTTATTAAAATTCTCCAAGGAGATAGAGACAATAGTATTTACCTTTCAGGTCTGCTAGGAGTTTTAGATGATATACACTGTATATAGCCCATGGCCTGGCAGGTGGTGAGCAGCTGGTATGTAGGGGGCCTGATATGTAGCAGCTGGTATGAAGGGGATGGAAGACAGAGGGAACATATCTTTTATGTCCCTGGTTGCTGCTTTGTTCCCTGCTGTCTGTATTAGAGCTGTCCACGTGCTGGCTTGCTGCTGAGGTACAGTTGGAAGTTTTCCGAGACCCTGCAGACCCCTCCCCGAGGTACACCTGTGTTTCACCTCCCCCCTCACGCTCTCAACTTTTGTGCAGGTGTGAGTATTCACATGCTTGATCATATATTCCCAATTTGATTGAAAATTCCAAATGCAGAAAATATACTTAGCCTGTTTGTATTGTCCCTGCAGTAGTAGCACAATTCCAGGTGCATGTTATATATTTAGTTTTTATTTGCTTTCTAAATACATTTTTTTAAATGCTGTTAAATAGGAAAGGTAGGAAACAGGGCAGCAGAAAATTCTTGTTTTTGAAGTTGGGGTGTTGTTTTCTTTTGGTTTTTTGGGGGGAGGAGGGAGTGATTTATAGCTCAGTGCCAGGTTAAAACAACTACACTAAAACCATTTCCTGACATCATAGATCATCTAGATTGGTAAACACAGTCTCTATCAGCCAGTAGGACCTCTAAGTCATTCACTTGAAAATTTATTTGACTTCAATTAGCAATTATCTGAATCAAATTGTTTGTTTTGAGGTGGAAGAACAGGTGGCTCTCTGACACTCTCTGTAGTGTTGCTTATTCTTATAGTAAGAGTAACTACAGACCCCAGAATCCCCCTAGTGCCTTAAAACTTTGCTGGCTGGTGAGGATTTAGTTTCTGGAGGAGCAAAACAAAACATTCAATCCAATTCTGATTTCAATTGGCTATGTAGATTTGAACCATGGGAGACATTCTGTATTCTGAAATGAGCACAAGCATGGAGCGCATTTGAAGACATTGTTGAGGAGTTCTGTCCAAAGTAGGGCCCTGGAGTGCTACACTGTGTCATGTTGCATGACAGAAGCTTACAGAAAATAAACAGGAATCTCTGCTAACCTACATGCCCTCCTGAGCTGCACACTTGTTAATCCTGTTAGGTGCCGCTCTCAAGGAGTGTGTTATACAAACAAACAACAACAACAGAGATATTTTAATTTTTACTGGTCTCTCTGAGCATACTTGAGCCAAACATTTCCACATAAAAACCCTAGAACAGAAGAAAAAAAGCAGTGAACTGAAATCTCATGTAACACATCTGTATGTCATATGTAGAGATTTATCTATTGTATATATTTATATATATGTATATGTTCCATAGGCACATATTATATCTGCATCTATAACATGGAAACATCTTGCTTGATGTATGCCCAAGGTACTGAGTACACCATAAAATCTTAAACTAGTTAAAACATAAATCTTTTAAATACATATGCTATCTCAGATGGAATTAGACAGTGTTTTAAACTGTGGTGTCACTTGCTAGAGCTTTCAGGTACCTTTCTAGTGTTGTATTTCATCATGCCATCAGGTTTTCTCCTTTTAACTTGGTTTGGGTTGTTTGTTTGTTTGTTTCTTTCTTTCTTTCTTTGAGCAGAGTCTCACTCTCTTACCTGGGCTGAAGTGCAGTGCAGTAGCACCATCATGGCTGACTGCAACATTGACCTCCTAGGCTCAGGAAATCCTTCCGCCACAGTCTCTATAGTAGTTGGGACTACAGGTGCATAACACTATGTCTGTCTACTTCTTCTTTGAACTGGTTTAATAATATAATCCTTATTCAGAAATAAGCTTTTGTCAAAAAATTAATAATTACCTTTGTCACTATTTATTTAATGAATCCATGGAAAGACTTCATTAAATTAAATGCCTTGTTACTGATATCCCCATAATAGATATTTGAAATTATGATATGAGCTAGTTATCCATTTCAAGGAAAACACAATAGAGAGAGACAAGTACATGTCCAGTGAAATGGCTGCTGGTTTTGCTAATGCAATATTCATGAGAATTTGCTGAGACAATCACATTTAGTCCCAGAGAATAAGAATTTGAAATGAATTCTTTTAAATTATAATTATCCATTGGCAGAAAGTTTAGCAAGTTTTATTGTTTATGTAATTGAAATGACTTGCTATCCTGTCAACATGAGAGCGTTATGTTTTGAGAATATTTATAGTTTCTGAATGGAATAATACATGTTGGTCTTTCTTGTAAATATGCTTGGTATTGTTATTTTATACTTTATGTACACTTGAAATTTACTAGTTTTCAGGAAAAAAGGGACCCTTTGGCGATCATTTATACTTAATTTGTTTTCTAAGCCTTAATGAAACTTGGAGTAGAGTAGATAATGTCTGAATTAGGGTGGTGCCTGCTGTTTGAACCTACTTTGATGGTATTCATTTCCAGTTTAGCTAACTGTAGAATTTGAATCCATGAGATGTCAAAGATGTCAAAAGTTGAGTCAGCAAATCAACATATCCAAGAAGAGATGGCCATCATTTAAAAGTCAGATGTGCGGCAAGCATCACTGATTCTCATTCTTTCTCAATTTTTTATTTTATTATGCTGGAAGAAATCAAACCCTATGAAATCTGGGAATTTCTGCACCTAGAAAATAAACATTTTACCTTTCATGTTGCAAAAAGACTCAAGGATAAAGTAAAGGGACTTATCTCAGAATTTCGTGTACTTTTTACCTTTATTATTGCAGTGCTTCTATTCACAGAACTTGGACCTCCTTAATAAAGAGAACTCCGATGAAAATAGACTCTTGTAGGCTTTCTATCAGAACAAATGGGACACTTCAATAATTTCAGTCTCTCTTGGATGAGGAGCATGTCTATAATAGAAGAGATCCTAAAACAATGGGTAACTCTAGAATAACAAACATCTTCACATACTTGTGTTAAAAGAGCTGCTTCCTAGGATGCAACAAGACTTTAACCCTGTTCTGTGGGAATATTTTTCTGACCACCAGGGAAGTCCAGTGAAAGTCTTAACACTCCTTTGGTCACACATAGATAGTAAACATACTCTCAC
The DNA here is from genome assembly GCF_000164805.1 of Carlito syrichta. NCBI lineage: Eukaryota > Metazoa > Chordata > Mammalia > Primates > Tarsiidae > Carlito > Carlito syrichta. The sequence goes on along the minus strand of NW_007253559.1, from coordinate 240,844 downwards.
TTTTAGATATGAAAAGTAATTTGAGTTCATTCCTCTGTAATAACTGAGCTTCAGTTAGGCCTCTCCATTTTTCCTGCTTTAGCCACATTGGAGCCACCATTTTCGCTGAGAAGGAGAACATAATTGTTATTGTTGTTGTTTTTCCTCTTGTTTCCATGACTTTCACTCCTCCTTCTCTTCCCTGATTTTTCCAGAGATAGAGCAGAAGAAAGGAGACATAAAGGACAGAAATGACCTTACTTGGCTAATATTATAGTAGACATAATATTATAGACTAGCTGGGCTTAGTCTATGCCAAAAGCTCTTGAGAGGGCACTTTTTTGGAGGCATTTTGATAAGTTCTTTAGAGAGTTCAACCACGTTATTAGAAATTTTTCTTACCCGCAGTTCCCTTGAGGTGGGTAAATGCACCTTCTTCAGGTGGTCAGGTTTCCTGCCTCAGCCCCTCAGCATCCATCATTGCAACTCCAAGTCTTTCTGTTGCATTTTCTTCATTTTCTTCACACTCAGCCTATCCCTTCAGGAGCCCTGCAATAAAATTCTATGCTGACTCTCTAACTCATGGTCCATGGAAAATGCTCACATGTTTTTTGTCCTAACAAACTTTGGTGCACAAGTAATCCCTGGTGCAACAATATCTCTTCTTGGCAATCGGGCATCAGCCAGCCAAAATCTCTTCTCCTGAAGATTTTTCAAGTATAGTCAAATCCCAGTTTGCTGACTACCTCAACCACTGCCAACAAGTTCCAGAAGATACATATCAAATTTTCTGAGATGTTCCATTAAAGTCCCTTTCCTCTGCACTTGGGATGAGAGAAAAGTAATCTTCTACCTTGGAGTTATGTGCAAATCATATCACATCACAACTTTCTCCAAAAATCCTCTTCTAATTATCAATGTCTGCTTTTTGATAGACTGGAAATAGGTAATTAATTCAGGGATCTGAATGCAGTTATTAATGCTCTCCTTTGCAAGTCTGGCTTAAGTAATTTTATACTTCATTTTGTAAAATAGAAATAGTAATCAGTTTTTTGACTTATTATCTTATCTCAACATGACAACTTAAACTGATACAAAAATATCCATTTTAACATCCTATTACATGCACATATCAGCTGCTTGCTTTCATTACAAAATTATTTTAGCACACATTGATTAATACATATCTGTTAACTTCAAAGTACACTACAGGGACCCATGGTGATCCTACTCTAGCAGAAGAGATAAAATAGGTAGCAAAAGGTAGCTAGGTTTACCAAATCTGCTACTGCCACTATAGGGTAACACAATAGTTCTAAAATACCTCTCTCATGGGACTGTTATGAGGAATATCAGAGTTAATATTTATACAGTGCTTAGAATACTATGTTTGTGTTTAGCTGTTAAGACACTCAAAATCAAAGTGGGTAGAGTAATTTTGATGGTTGCATAGGCTTGTAGTATATGTTTTCTCCTGGACTTATTATTTTCTACCATATTTCTCATGATGCATACTTTTAAATACATGTCATTGTAAGGCATTTTGGTATTTTGTAGAATGATTCAGGTAATAAGCATACAGCAAAAGTTCAGTGAAACTGGAAATTTTATCAAATGACCTATGGAGACTTTTTAAATTTTTTTCTTTTCTAACCCAGATCTTTTTGCAGGCACTCATTATCTTCTCATTCCAGCAGAATTCCTATTCATTCATTTTCAGTATATTATTTAATGTATTATTTGCATTTTTAGCACACGTGATAAAACACCACAGGAGCGATATAAGTTGACTTTATTAAGCAAATGTACATTTTTGTTAATTTTTTATTTTAAAAAAATCTATTAAAATACTATTTTAAAAAATTACATTATCTACATCATTCGACAAACCTAAAGGAAATCAAAATTTTTTAAAAATTAAAAACCAGACTAACTTCTTATAAGAAAGTGATGCTTTATGGACAGCACGAACCAGGAAAAAATCACAAATATTTAGGATATCTACATGAAGGGGATAATGCGCGGTGTTGCAAAGCATGTTTAAATACTTTCCATCAGCAATGCAATTTTATACAGAATTTTCAGTGTAATCTGATGCAAATACTCTTACTGCTTGCTTCAATGATGAAACGCCAACAAAGAGTCAAGAGAATAAGGTACAAAACTTTAGACTGCCAACATTCCAATTCAAATTTTTTACAGGAAAGGATGGGATATATGTTCTTTAAGTCTCTCTTCTCCCATGTCATTCCTCTCAATTGAGATTTGACAAAGGGTGAACCACAGACCGTCTGAGGTTATGTGCTCTGACAAGGGTCTGCAGCACAGGTATTCTGTGCTACTGATTAAGGGAAAATCCACAAGCTTTAAAAAACAACTGAGCTCATGGTAGAGTTGACAGTCCTTTTAGAGAATGTTTCTCAGAGGCAGAGGACATAAGAATGTTTCTTTGCCACTTTGTATTATGGAATTCTAGATTCAGTGCTAACAACTTTTTAGTTAGAATGATTTGTAACACTGCTTTGTATAATTCAGGGAGAGGGTTAATTTTGGATAACTACATCTTAACTTCAATTTAGCATAAATATAATCTAATAATGAAGGGAGTGAATTTTAGTTTTAGGACATCTCTATTAAGCTATGCAACCTTGAATGTATCTTTGTACCTCTCTGTGTCATAGTTTCATCACTTATAAAATAAAGAAATTGAGTAAGTTTCAGGCTGTTATTATTTGATGGTTTTTGTGAATAGTGACTAAGAAACTGTACTCATTGAATACTTATCTGTGAATCCTATACCCTTAGAATAATTTTCTATATTATGAGCATTTGTCAGTTGGCTCTAAATCATTGCTCTGATTTCACCAGTTATTAGAAAGAAGAATTTCCAGCCTCACTTTTCTTGTGAAATGGAAAGAGTGGATTAAACAAGCTATTTTAAAGGATGTGAAAGGATATTCTTTCATATAGGCAGCTGTGCTTCTGTTTTGTGGCAACCTCTGGGAAGAAGGCAGTTCAATGATCTTGAAAATGTGTCTTTTGGAATATCAATTATCCATGAAAGAGGTGTCTCAACCTTACACAAATGTCAAAAATCTTGCTTCTACCACATATAGTTTTCCAAAAGTTTTTTTTTTTTTTAAATATGTGAGGTACAGTTCAGGGTTAGGTATACAAATGTTCATTATGCAGGTATCCTTGTTGATGAGATGCGCACCCCTTCCACTGGCAGTTTCCCACTGTTGCCAATACCTTTCTTATAGTATTACCACAGTTGTTCAATGTCCACCTATGAGTGAGAATATGTGATACCTGGTTCTTTGTTTCTGTGATAGATCACTCAGTATTATAGCCTCATCATCCAAGTTGCTGTGAAGTTCATAGTTTTATGAACATATTATGTAGCTTTCTTTATGGCTACATAATATTCCATCGTGTATATGTACCACATTTTTTTATCCTCTTTCAATGGGCAGCATGGTCAGTTCCATGTTTTTGCTATTGTGAATAATGCCACATAAACATGTGTGTGCAGGTATCTTTTTCAAAAGGTGATTTGAGTTCCTCTGGGTGTATTCCTGGCAGGGGGATTGCGAGATTATAGGGGAGGTCGATTTTTAGATCTTTTAGGAATCACCAAACTATTTTCCACAGAGGTTGTACTAGTTTGCACTCCCACGAATAGTGTAGAAGTGTTCCCTTTTCCCCACATCCTCTCCAGCATCTGTTGTTTTTTGAGTTATTGATGATGACCATCCTAACTGGAGTTAGGGGGTATCTCAGTGTGATTTTAATTTGCATTTCTTTGATGACTAGTGAGACTGAGCATTTTTTCATGTCTCTGTTGGTTGCTTGTATGTCTACCTTTGAGAAGTGTCTATTCATATCTTTTGCCCACTTTGCAATGGGGCTGGATTATTATTATTTTTTTCTTGGTACATTTGAGTTCCTTGTAGATCCTAGATGTTAGGCCTTTGTCAGATATACAGTTGGCAAATATTTTTTCCCCATTCTGTGGACTGTCTCCCGGCTCTCTCAATGATTTCTTTGGCTTTGCAGAAGCTTGTCAGTTTAATGAGTTCCCACTTGTCTATCTTATCTCTTATGGCGTGGGCACTTGGGTTTTATTTTTAATTTTTATTTATTTATTTATTTTTACCAGGAATTGGCTGCTGTTCCAATTTTCATAAGGTGTCTCCTGCATTTTCTAAGGTTCTTATAATTTGAGGTTTTATGTTTAGGTCTTTGATCCATTTAGAGTTGATGTTTGTGTATGGTGAGAGGTGCGGGTCTTATTTTAATCTTCTGCATATGATCAGTCAGTTTTCCCAGTACAGTTTACTGAATAGGTTCTCCTCTCCACAGTGGTTGGTGGTGGAAGCTTTGCCAAAGATGAGTTGATTGAGAAATTGAGACTTTGCTTCTGGAATCTCTATCCTGTTCCATTAGTCTATATGTCTGTTCTTGTACAAATACCAGGCTGTTTTGATTATTGTAGCTTTATAATAAAGTTTAAAGTCTGGGAATATTATACCTCCCGCTTTGTTTTCTTTCTTTCTTTTTTTTTTTTTTGCTGAGGATTGTTTTTGCTATTTGTGGTCATTTATGTTTCCATATGAATTCCTTTATCGTCATTTACAGGTCTGAGAAGAATGTTGCTGGTAATTTAATGGGTATTGCGTTAAATCTGTAGATTGCCTTGGATAGGATGGACATCTCAAAAACGTTGTTTCTTCCAATCCATGAGCATGGAATATTTTTCCATTTGTTTGTGTCATCTTTGATTTCTTTGAGCAGTGTTTTGTAGTTTTCATTGTAAAGGTTAAATTGGAGGAAAGCACCTGTTGCCCAAAACATACTATTGAACAATACCCTGTATGCAATTCTTATTACGTGCTGACTGATCAGTGTAGTTTAATACAACTGTTTTTCCTTCTTTCTCTCTATTTTTCCTTCCAGCACCAAGGAAAAATTGGAGTTAAGTTTAATGTTGGGACAGATGACATCGCCATTGAAGAATCTAATGCAATCATTAATGATGGGAAATACCATGTAGTCCGTTTCACGAGGAGTGGTGGCAATGCCACTTTACAGGTGGACAGCTGGCCAGTGATCGAGCGCTACCCTGCAGGTAAGCAAGTGAATATGTATTGGGAGAAGATTTTATGAAAAACAAACTGGAAAAAAAAGCACTGTTTGCGTCCGTTTCACCAAATTGTGGTTTTCTGAGAAACCATCAAGTATTTATTGAACTTTAGAGTCATGTGAATGTAATGTTGTCCTAAACTGTTCTTGCTGCAGTGTACAAATGGCACTTTATAGGAGCACTTGAAGGTACACATTATTGTTTGCAAAATTCAGGACATTCATGAAACCAGAAAAAAAAAAAACGCACACGTAAAAGGAACAACATGTCAAAGCTCTTTTTACTGGATTCTTGCATTGGAACAAAGGAATGGCTTTGTCAAAAGTAACAAAGTTAAATTAAAGCTATGAGAGAAACTATTTCAACACTTTTTTTCTGAGATAAAATAAAAACTGCCCTAGTCTTTGATGGTGGTACACAACTGAAATTATGGAAGTGCAGGAAGATCATGAGACAAGCAGAGAAATCTTAAAAAAAAAAATGTACTGTAATTCAGCAGTTAGAAGAACATGTACATAAAAGGAGTTTGTTTTCATTTTCACATAATCGTGAAGTTTCATGAGGATTCTGTTACACAAGGACTACTCACTTTAAGTCTATAAAATGAATGTCAAGCCATTATTTATCTAATAAAAATGGTCTTGTTTATTGTTAGTGAGTTTTGCCAATACTATGTTATTTAAACAAAGTTGATAGATTAGATGTAAACCAGTGTGACTTGTGGTTGCATATAATCTAAATTGGAAAACAAAGGTTCTTTTTTAAGTAAAATAGAAATTAAAATTATGAAGGTATTTTTCTGCAGTCATTATCTCCTTTATATTTCAGTACCAAATAGTTTACTAAAAGCATCAGTCTCATTTCTTTCTATTTCTCTTTTAGATATAATTTTTTTTGCACAACACATAATTATAACACAGTAAAAAGAAAAAGTATAAAAATAAATTTTTGTTTTGATCAATAAAAATGATAACCAAGATTTATATGCAAACTTCACTATTAGAATTGCTTCCTGAAAGAAATAATTTGAAAAAATGTCTAATTTATTAAATAAATATCAAATCTCCCTAGTACTGATTCACAATCGTGGAATGAAATGTTTATGATGCCTTTCTGGACCTTTTCTGATTTTTAAAATTCTAAATCTACAAGCCCCAGTCACACCTATCCTATAAGCTCTGCAAATATTTGCTGAATTAGATGTAATAAAAAACTGCTCCATGTCAAAATTCAGAAGCAAGCAAATTAATAACATGTCCAGTACCCATTATAATGCTGGCAAATAGTAGGCACTCAATAAATATTTGCCAAATTGATTTCTTGGGAATTATTGCACTTTTACACCAAAATTATGCGAATCATCTACAATAAGATGGAGACAATAAGATGAAATAATGGAGAATCTGGAATCAAAGTAACTTAAATATTCATGCAGTCTGACGTAGCCCTGCTCATCCTTTATTGCATTCTCTGAAATCCTAGTAAAATATGCTGTTTAAAAATAATAACTACAACCTCAATAGAATTACAGAGAAGAAAATTGGTAATTTTCTTAAAGTATGGATTAATCAATATGTATTTGCTGAGAGAAAATCATTACAGTGGCTGCCATGAACAATATAAAGTAGGGTAAGGTCTGGGCTTTGCCCATGGGATGTTGTCATCTGTGAATAGTAGAAGTGAACATATAAAATGATAACTCTTGTTCCTATTACAGTGAGGCATTTGCCTCTTGAGTTCTAGCTTTAACAGTTAATTATTCAAATTTGTCTTTATTTAGTAATTTTTTACTTGTATCAATACCTTCCAAACTGATTTTTTTAATCTAAAGATTATTGATACTTACACGGGAAGAAGGAAAATCCCAGGCTCACTTGAGTTTGAGAAATTCTTAAATAAACTAAGTTAAAAATATCTGGACTTGGACTTTATTTTATTAATATGCATGATGCATCTCTAAAAGAGAAATATAGGCTCATTACATAAATGTAGATGATGAAAATCTAGTTTTCTAATACATCATTGCATTTTAATAAATATTTTATGTTTTTAAAAATGTCTATATCCCCAGTTTTACAATATTTTATTTGATTGTGCACATACCAGATACCATGTACTGGTGTAATTTTTAATAAGCATGGGTCCCTGTGTTCTTTTAGTGAGCTAATGTCCAATTTGAATACAACTAACTGAGATTGAGGCATCATCACTTAATTAACTGAAGAAATATTTATAAATATTTTTCTAGATTAATATTAACACGTATGTCTTATTTACCAATTAAATATTTGTTCTGATTAAGAAACACAATGCCAAAGTATATACAAATTGGCAGTGAGCAGTTTCATAAGGATTAAGGTGCAAATCTTTAGAAATAGATATTTTAGATACAATCTTTAATATTTAGTCAGATATTCTAAGTGTCCTTCTACCAAGAAGTATTTCAGGCAATCTTAGTAAAACAAGAGTGGGCAAAGTTATAATTATTCTGAAGAATATATCAAGGAAATATAAAGTCTTCTCTCAAGAAAATTGGAGCACCTATGGGGAATATTGATAAATACATATAAAAAATTAATGATCGATGTGTAAAGAATTCAACGTAGTCACCATTGTTGTCATCAAATGTTTTATTAGTCATGTGCTCTGTGTGCATTTTATTGTGATGCTGAGGTAGGAAATGAGTCATGAAATTTTCAGATATCTTTTCTTCTTGGAGCTTCATTTTCAACATTGCCATAATGACAATACAAATTTTAAAGTGTGTATCATCTAGGTTAAAGTTTTTAGGGCAACGTGATTTTTAAATATGAGTTCAAGAGTAAGGTTTAGTGTCTCTTTTATATCAGTTTGTGGTGTGGCTATTTTTATTAATTTTGGGGCTTATTAGTCATTAGAAAAATAGCTACACTAATGCTTTCACCATCAAATTCTATATCAGAAAAGCAGAAACCAGTAGACTATATTTGGTTCCTTTCAAAGTGCCTGTGCTGCAAAATATAGGTAATAAGGGTTGAAATTAGTAATTAAGTATAGCACTTAACCTTCCATTATAGGGTTTTGTGGTAAGTGCTTTTATATGAAGCAATTCATCTGGTAGCAACACTATACCTTTAATGAAAAGCACCTAGAGCATTGACCAGTGGTATTACACTATAATTGTCTGGAAGGTGCTCATAGAGAAACTAATTAGTAGAGGTAGATTTTATGCTCTTTTGGAGTATATAAAATACTTCTATAACTCGACAATTCACATTTTAGAATAAATATTGAATTTCCTGAATAGCAGACCTAGTTTCTATTATGTTCTGTACTAGAGAAAAGTACAGAAATGATATTTTGCAAACCGTTTAAAGTTGAGAAAGCCATTTATTTGTGCTTATCAGTTAAAGCTCTAGAATATAATGCATCATTAATCTCTGATTTGTCCCTAATTACAGTTATGTAACAAAGTTTTCTCTTTCATCAAAAATAGACTCCCACTTCTCATAACATTAATTCATGAAGCCAAACATCATCTTACTTGCCCAGACTAAAAATTACTTCAGATAAATCACAGTAGTGTTTGAGAATAAACCTTTGCTCTTATTTGCCTGCCATAGTATGTCAAAATATATCTTTTATATTCTAACAAGTTCAAATTTCATTTTATTCGCAAGTTAATATTAAATCAACATATATTTAAAGATTGTGTACTACATAAAAAGTACATAGTAAGTTTGCAGTCTGGTTACAGAGATAAGTACAAAGTGTTCAAGATGAAAAGTATAATTTGTAGGAAAAGTACTAGAGTTATCATGTATTTGGCTAATTTCTGAATGAGATGTTCATGGAAAATTGGTTTCAAGGAGGAAGAGATCATTTTTGAGTGAACAGTGTAGTAAGACTATGAAAAAATTAGTAAATTCAATTGGGTCTTTTTAAACATGCACTCATTTAGCAGGAAAATATAGAGATAGTCAAAATATTTAGGAAGCTATTAAACAGTTCAAGTATCAAAAGATAAAGGACTAGTAGGATATGAGGAAACAGGATAAATGCAGACTACATTGTAAGACATAGTGAACAACTGAATTAAAGAAAAGACATTCCCATTTTTTACATACTCTTCTTCTCCCTCTTCCTCTCCTCCTTCTTTTCCTCTTCCTCCTCTTTCCCTTCCTCCTTCACCTCCTTCTTCCCTTCCCCTTCCTCCTCCCCCCCTTTCTCTTTCTCCACCCTCCTTTTACCATCAGCTATTCGATATTCAGTGTTCTAATGCTTCAATGTGTCACCAGAAAGTACTATGTACCAATGGAATAGAAACCTACTGTAGGAACAAATAGGGAAATCAACAATATTGTTCTTGTTTGCTAAGAGGCTCGTCTGGTTGGGAGACAACAAAGATCCAGAAAACCTAAAAATATCAAATAAAATCTATTAACCGTCAAAATTCCTAGTCTAGAGTTTAGTTGCTATTAGATTATTTTAGAAAGGAGAAAACAATGGTTTGTAGAGGTGTAACAAAGCAGATCCTTCAGGGATGAAAGGATTTTAAAAAGAGAAATAGTCTAAGAGAAGACTCTGTAGAGACAGTATAAATACTTTTTGCATAACTACGCTGTTTGGCTGGAAGATCTTATGGATTAACTCTAAACCTTAACTCTGGTTTCAGAATTTCTCTCTCATTCTTACATTGGGGCTTAGGAAAGACAAACTGATTATCTCCCTTTAAATTCTATGTAGTTAATTTAGATTAATTAATTAATTTAAGTCATCAATGATTTATTGATTATCTATATAAGCAACTCTGTTATTTAGGGATTCCTATTTTGGTACTGAAGTGTCGGTTAATTTGATGATATTTTTAAAAATTTTTATTTAACTTAATTTTTACTATATGTGTTGTAATTAAAAAAAATCTACCTCACTTACAGTCCTTACATTTGGAGGAAGGAAGGAACTTCAAAGTTCTATTTCAGCTCCTTAATTTATCAAACAACAAATTGGAAACCTGGAGAGGCCTATTGATTTGCTCAAGATCACTATGTTAGTAGTAGAGTCAAAACTACACTTGAAGACTCTTGTCTATAGGTTGTGTACCTTCCTTTATAATGTCTGGGGGACAGAAAACAAAATGAAGAGAAATCATTAGATGTATCCTTCAATGTCAGAATGGCATATTCTTCATAACTAAATGTTGCACCTTACATGATTGGTCCTAACTGCGTGTTGGCTCATGTTACAGTCTGCTGTTTCTATTGGCCCACACAAACACATATGCACACAAAACTACCTTATAGGTAAAAATAACAACTTGAAAAATAAAATTACTAAAGTTTTGGATCAACAATATTCATTTGTAGGCGCTAATTAATTTTTAACTTATGTTGAGAACCTTATTAACAAATCAAATAAGACATTATGGACCATCAGAATATAAGAATCTTTAAGGATTATTTGGGGGAAGAAGTTTAATAGAAGATTTGCCCCATGCCCTAGTTAAATGTATAAATATAGGAAATGTTTGACTGAATTTGTTTCCTTCCTATAAAGGTAAGATAGTGAAAATTGATAACTCATTTAGATTTGAATTAGTCTTTAAATAAATTGCCAATTTTGGGCAGAGTCTAACAAATGACATAATAATAAGGGCTTGCACATAGTAGATACTTGATAATTGTTCAGGTTCTTTGTTCACCTTCCAAGTCAAAAACATTGTTTTTTGCTATTGACTTTTAGTAAAAATATACGTGTGTACATGGTTGAATATTTATTTTAGTATATACATGTTTGGCTTCCATTTGACTAGCTAAATATGTATTAATCCAAAATTTCCACAGTAAATCTGGCTGAGAAACTGGAAGCCTCGAATACTATACCTGTGTTAACCAGAACAAGAGGCTAAAACTCTGACTTTTTCTGTGTTCATTATCTTCTTTGATGGTGTTTAATTCTGCTGGAACTTTGGGCACTATTCTTAATGAAGAAGCATAATGAACTTTTAAAAAAATTGAAGAGTGTATTAAATACATCTGCCCCAAATTCTAAACTTAGCTTCAGAGAAATTGTGTCCAAGGAGATGGAAGGAAGTTATATATTTTCAGACTTCTCACTTGTTCTTAATTCTCAATGACCTGGATTTTTTAAAATGCCAGTTTGTACAGTTACTGTAAGACAACTATGTTTGGATTTTTAATTTTCTAACAAAATAAAGAGAAAGTTTCTTCAATGGTTTGGTGGGATTTGGTATCATTTAGTCTACACAGGCTGACAAACTTAGAGAATGCATATTTTTCTAGGAGGTTATTCATGGTACAAGAGTAAAGGATATTGCATCAACTAAGCTGAATTAGTCCGTTCCTTAAATCAAAGTCTTGCAGTTTGGCTGTAGGCTGCCTTTTTTTGTTTCACTCTTGCTACATATTTATAGAAATGTTTTTTATTTCCCATCCCAGGAAACTTGTCAATGAGACCTATCAGTGACTTTCACTAAGTTTTCTTGCGCTAGAGGTTGAAATATTTGCCTCCCATTTGTATCTGTCCTATAGCACTTGGGCCAGATTCTCACAGGGCCAAATTAATAATTGTCTATAAGAAAAGATAATTCTGAAAAGCTCGAGCAGGTCATTTTTCTGTTTTCAGTACACGATCGTTTTTTACCCTAAATACAAATTCAATGTTTATTGCTGACAAAATTGAAATCATCTGAAAAATTAGTTTCTTCAGATGTGTATTAGGTATCTACTATTTGGGTATTATTATATTCTCTGCAGAGACATAGAAGTCAAATGTCTCCCTATTTCCCCTGTTACTTTTTGCCTCTCATTCAGGTTAATCTGTTTTGCAACTGAGTCCAAAGGACAGGGTTCCTTCCACACACAGTCAGAACCAAGAATCCAGTAAAATAGGATAACAACCCATGCATTCCTTATGTATTTGAAGCTAAATTTAACTCTAGCTCATTAAAATAGTGATTTAAATATATTTTGAAGCATTTAATGAATAAAAAGCTGTTTCATTTTGCCAGTCTTTAATGCTCTTTTCTTACTTGGTCATGTTTTCAGATTCTACTATGTAGAAACCAACCACTCAAATGAAATTGAGAAATATTTATTGATCATTAATATGTTTAAGAAATGCTAAGTATATTATACCTTAGATTATGTTGTAATATACAGATAGAAACCCTATTAAATTATTTTCATAAAATTTACCTCTTCAACTCATTGGTCATTTTTGTTTTCAACATAAAATTTGTTAAGCAATTTAAATTCTTATCAAAATGGGAGATATATTGACCCCCCCCGAAAAACACTCGTGTTACATACAGAATAGCATTATTATGATTTTAAATAAGAGTACCTAAAGATATTTACTGAGGTTGAGTTGAAGAACTTTTCTCCAAAGGAATATCCAGTTAGGAACCTCCAATCAGGGTAATAAATCAACCTTCTGGTGACAATGAACATGATTAAATCATTGTTTAATTTTTTTGTTATTATAAACATTTATTGTCATTACAAATGAAAAATTTAGCTTTTAGGAAATGGGGGGGAAATAGTTTTAAAAAATCTAGCTGGGTATGGTGGCTCACATCTATAATCCCAACACTTTGGGAGGCCAAGGTGAGAGGATTGCCTGAGCCCACAGGTTTGAGACCAGTCTGGGCAACTTGATGAGACCTCATCTCTACAATAAAAATCAAAAAATTAACTGGGCATGATGATGCATGTCTGGAGTTCTCACTACTTGGAAGACTGAGGCAGAAGGATTATCTGAGCCCAACAGGTAGAGGCTACCATGGCTGTGAGCATGCCACTGCACTCTGTCCTGGACAACAGAGTGACACTCCAACTCAGAAAAAAAAATCTGAATATTGAAGCCAGAGAAATAATATTTTTAAGGATATTCACATTTCAGGAAATGTCACATGGCGTTTGCAAGTATTTGGTTGATTTTAATAAAATTCATAATTTTGTAACAGTGCTTTTATATCTTGATTACTATTCAAAAGTATCTTTCGTGTATTATGTCTTTATAGTTACCTGAGTTCAATGAAAGATAAGTCCTGTTCCCAACTCAATGACAAGCCTTTCTTTTAATACTTTCAGACACTCTGACATCTTATTTTCTTAAGAGCTTTTTATTTTAAATTAAATGGTTCAAGAATATTTATGCATTTTTATGATGAATATAGATCTGAATGCACATACAAAATTATGAACATGAGTTTTAAGGATTGCATCTTAATATCCTTAGGTCCATTTGCCTAGAACTCAGAACTTCTGCTCTAGGTGATCTTTGAGAATTTTTTTTTAATTTTAGAGGAAAAAAATAAAGTCTACTGAATGAACATATGAGGAGGAACCTCCTCCTCCTTAAATGTGTCTCCAATGAAATGAAGCTACCCTTTATTAACCTTTTACTAATAACCTTCTCTCCACTGCTATAACCCTCAGAGTGTAACCTTTACTAACTCAGATAAAATTCTTTTTTTTAATAGAGTAAACCCAACTTTTATACTTTCAATTTTAAAAATTGTTCTCTTAAACATTATTATAAGAATTCCATTATCTTTCTAATGTATTTTTAGCACTGATACTATACTTGAAATGATTAAAGCACTGGGACATTGTATCACAAATATTATTAAAACCAAAATGCATGGTTTGATAGTCTTATTTCAATAGGTCTATCAATAAGTAACTGAGGATTGTGAAGTGATAACAGTGTCCAATATCTTTTAGACAAAACTGGCCATTAATCTAACATCTTTGGAAAGTACAGTAATCCCTTCTTATCCATGGGGAATATATTCCAAGACCCCCAGGGGATACCTGAAACTACAGATAGTACCAAATCCCACATATATTATATTTTTTCTATTCATTTGTACCTATAATAAAGTTTAATATCTAAATTAGGCACAGTAAGAGATTAACAACAATAGCTAATAATAAAAATAAAACAATTATGACAGCATACTATAATAAAAGATTTGTGAATTTGATCTGTTTCTCACACTCTCAAAATATGTTATTGTACTATACTCACCCTTCTTGAGCTCTAATGATCTAATAACCCAAATGGCTGCCAAGTGACTAACGGGAGGGAAGGCCGAATAGTGTGGATACATTGAACAATAGGATGATTTACATCTCAAGCAGTATGGAGCAGAATGATGAGGGATTTTATCACACCACTCAGAATAACGTGTGATTTAAAACTTATGAATTGTTTGTTTCTGAAATTTTTCATTCGGTATTTTCAGACTGTATTTGACTGTGGATAACTGAAACCACAGAATAAGAGGGACTACTGTATTACCTTTCATTATGAAAACAAGTTAATAAAACCTTTGGCATGTATATAGAAACCTTCAGAACTCATGGAATGAACAGTTTTTTGTTTTTTGTTTCTTTTTTCTCTCTTCTTACTATGTAATTTTTCACTGTTGTCTCATCATTAGTTTCTTACCCTTTTTGGTTTAGTCTTTTATATATGTTCCCAACTCAAAAGAACATTGGCAATCCATTTCTTCCCTTCCACAAAATAATAAATCTCTACCATCAAAATTATTATAACTAACTAAATTAGGAAAATATATGTTCAAGGTTCTGAATTCCACAGTGCCTCAAATATGGCAAATTCGTTTTGGGGACAAGTTCAGAATTTTTAAAAAAAGAAAATCTATCTAGACAAAGGTCACGAAACTTTCATTATAAAAGACCAGATACTAAATATTTTTGACTTTACAAGCCACATGATTTATGTCACAATTATTCAGCTCTGCCATTGTTGCTCAAAAGCAGCAAGAGAAAATAAGTAAATGAATTAGTGTGGCTGTGTTCCAGGCCACATTTGACCTGTATGTCATACTTTATTGACCCTTTATAGTGAAGCATGACAAAAGAACACGGGAACCAATCTGAAAAAGCTCCCAATGACCAGAACTGAAACAATTTGTACAGCAAAACAAATAGAGACAGCATTGTGTTGTAACCCGAAGAGTAAACAAATACTTATACTGATATAAATAAGTAATTGAATATATAGATACACAGATAAATGTGGGAACAAGGACAACTCATTCTTAGAGAAGAATTACAATTAACAAACGTAGTAGCAGGATCAAGGAAATAGAAAAATCAGCATTAGAATCCCAAAGTAATTGTGAAGTCAAGATTCACCAATAGATGCTAAAATAAGTGAGAAGTTTTAATAGACATCAGTAATTTTTGTAGTCTAAAAGTATTCCTCTAAGGGGAAATAGGAACTTTCTGCACAGAAACTCAGCAGGCATTTAACTAGGTGGTCAAGTTAAATGTCACCAGTAATAAGAAATATTGGCCTCATAACCTCTTGATATGATGCACTGAGAAAGGCACTTCCGTTCTTTGGTATTCTTGATATTCCCAACTAAAGTCTGTAAGCTCAATCTAATTATGACAAAAATTAAGGAGCATTTTTTCAAAATAACTGACCAGTATTCTCCAAAAGTGTTAACTACATGAATTACAAAGAAAGGCAGATCTGAAGGGACTAATGAGACATGGCAATTTAATGCGATATGGGATCTGAATTAGATCTTGGAATGGAAAAAGTCATTAGTTAAAAAGTCAGAACTGAATCATGTCTGTACTTTTGTTAATAGTTTATTACCAGTGTCAACGTCTTGGTTTTGAGAATTGCCTAATGGTTAAGTTTGTTAATAGGAGGGAAACTGGATGAAAGGTATGTAAAACTCTCATATACTATCTTTTGTAACTTTCCTGTAAGTTAAATTTTTTAATAAAAAGTTTTAAATAGTCTACATCTAAAAGTGCCTTTTCTTCAACTCCACATGTTATAAAATTATTTTAGACAAAATTAGTTTAAATGATAAGACTTCATGTCTTCGTGGAACTGTTATATTAGTTGCATTTGTTGTAGCAAACTATAATTTGGCATGTTCATGTGGGTTATTTAAAAAACTACATTTATTCCTAAGGAATACCAAATTAATTACTGGAACAATCAAAAGGTATAACCTAATCTAATATTGTATTTGGTTCTTAATTAAGACAGAATGACATAATAAATGTGAAAACCTTTTGAAGTATGAAGCATTTAACGAGGCCATATATTAAAATTTAAATTATGATGATGAATATTTTGTGTCAAATTTAGCCTCATGGGTAGAATATTTCTCAAAAACAGACTTTCATCTTAAACATTTTAAAGTCTGTTTTGTTTTTAGTCTTATGAATTTGACTACATTAAAAAGCAGCTGAGTTCTCTCCACCCCAGAAATCTGAGACTGACTTTTCCTCATGTTAAGTATTGTTGCAGTAATTTGTCTTCTTGAGTGTATTATCTATACTGGTGGTCCAAATATTTAAAATGTCTATTGAGAATCCAAAAAAGAATATATCTAACATGTCTTTCTAGATATTACCATATGTATTTCCAATGAAGCATTTTAGCTGGATTTATGAGATATAAAACTAGACAAAATAGAGGAACATTTAACTTCATTTTTCCTGATAGTGTCAACTAATTGACAGCATGTCATAATAATTTTTCAGGGTCACCTTTGTTGGGGCATTTTAAAAGTCCAAGTAGAGTCTTCAGTCCTCTCATTTATTATTTTTATTGCTAAGGTTGGCAGAGAACTTAGATGAGAGTGCATTTTATGGTTAGAAGGGAAACAAATTTTTTAAAAAGCTTTTTTCAATGAAAAGATTTGCTTTGCTAAAAAAGAGAGACAGAATGATCAAAATCACAGTAGAAAGCAGACCTGGGGATAATTACATGAGGCCTGTGCTTTATGGAAATGGAGTTCAAATTGAAGGTTAAATCCACTGAATTGACTCAATAAAGAAAATTGGTGTTGTACTAGTGTTGGGTGAAGAATTAACAGAACCCACCCCAAATTCCACACATTCTCAGAAGCCTTTGAAATTTTTGCCTATTGTATCAGCAAAAGTGAGTTAGATGTGAACTCTCTGCTGGGCACTGTGCTAAAATTTTATGTAAATTATTTACAAACATGATTGCATTAATGCTCACAAAATCTTTATAAGGCAACTTATATCATCTCCTTTTGATAAATGAGTAAACGCAAAGAGATTAGGTTACTTGCCAATGTCGTAATCCCAAAGCGTACTCTAATGTTCTATAGTATTATATAACACTGCCTACAGTACTTATTCTTATTTCTTCTAAGAAATAATTCATAACATTTTATTTTTGGTCCACACCAGATCAGATGATACCCAGACCTTTGTTATGCTGAGGTCCTGATTATTACTTCTTCTGTTCAGATCTCTGAGGGCCATTTGGAGTTCCTTTGAAATTTGTCGAATACTCATAATGGTATCCTTCCTCTCTGCTGATTTTTCTTTCCCAAGGTGCAGAAGTAAGTGCCAAGTCCAACTGGTATACTCCTCTCAAACACTAAGATTGCTGTAAGAGAATAGACCACATATCAAATGACCAACCTTCAGACATAAACTATAAACAATGCAAGATTAAAGGCAGGATGGTGTGAAGGTTAAGAGACTAGGTTTAAAAGTCAGACTGCCTTGGGCAACCCCTTTGGGTCCCTTCCCACTGTGGGAGTTTTTCTGTCCTCTCAGTAAATCCTGCTTTCTAAAAAAAAAAAAAAAATCAGACCACTTAGGTTTTTATCCTAGTTCAGACTCTTATTAGATACATGACCTTCAGACAAATTCTTTAACCTCTTTGAACTTCATTTTCCTGATCTGTAAAATGGGACAAAGATAGTACTTATCTTATAAGGCCGTTTGAAGTTTAAATGAGTTTGAAATGAATAAGCTTCAAAGCACTTAGAAATTGGTAAAAATCTGGTAAGTAGTAAGTACTCAATAAAAGTTAAATCTACTATTATTAATAAAAAATACTGGAGTTTTGTAGTCTTGACAATTGCAGTAGGCACTAACCTCCCTCCGTTATCATGTATTTCCTTCTAAGAACACATTTATTTTGTCTTGGCAGTCAGATTTAGGTTCACATACATGGAGACAAACATTTACATAAACCTAAGATTGCTCTTCCTTACCCTGGCAGACATATAATTGCTGTATCCACTTTTGTCCCCAAACCCACTCCAAACCAGACCACCACAGGGGCATTACTAGGAAGACAGTTAAGTCAAATGAATGGCACAGAAAATACATTGTGTAAAAATTTAGAAAAAGGATTGGTGTGAAGGCCAGTTTCACAGAAGAGTGAAATGTAGACTAGAATTAGAAATTTGTTTGGATTTTAATAAATGAGCATTAGTGAGACTGAGTCAGTTGGTGGACAGGCCACTGTGTACAGTTATACAGCGTGACTGCTACACCTTTCTCCCATCAGAAGGAATAAGTAGAGTCTGAAATCCAGTCTGTGCTTGGAGCTCTAAATCACGTGCATTTGCACAGGCAAGGTTCGCCCCTAAAGAACTGTCTTTTCCCTGTCACCAAGCACACTGGGTTTGCCAAGCCTTTTACCTGGACAGTGACCACCCAGGGAAGTTTTCTTTTTCTGATTTCCACAATGGCATCCAATAATTAAAGGAACCTAAAAATTATTCAAACAGGCACAATTCCATGAAGCACTATTCAGAGTTACTATTATATAACAAGAGCAAATCAAGACTGCTTCAGGCAATCTGGGACATTTGTGACTTCACCTATAAGATGCAAGGCATGCTGGTAGAACTAGGGTTACTGCTTTCCTTTAGCCTGTGGAAACTAGAATCTGCCTGTGTTAGTCATTATAGTAGAGGGTTTAACTTACTCCTGTTGAGCAATTTTTTTCCCCTGTGCTGACATTATGCTAATGACAAAGCTGTCTTCGCAATTGGGCCTCTTTTCCTGCGATTAACTATAAACCATACATATTTCTGTCCAGTATCCATTATTTTAATCCATCTG
This sequence comes from Carlito syrichta, assembly GCF_000164805.1. NCBI lineage: Eukaryota > Metazoa > Chordata > Mammalia > Primates > Tarsiidae > Carlito > Carlito syrichta. The sequence goes on along the minus strand of NW_007253559.1, from coordinate 221,815 downwards.
CTGTACAACCAAAATGTTTATCTTCCTAAAATTGTTTTCATCATAATTTTCCTGCCTCTCACTTCTTCAGTAACTGGTCAAAGTGAACTGTAGAAGGAAAATAGAATTTGTATGAATGAAGAAAGATGTACAGTAGAGTTCAATGTCCTTCTCTAAGGTCTGATATTTTACATTTTGGAATCTTTCTCAGATGGTAATTATTTTGTTTCTACACATATACATTTTTTTAAAAATCTGAATTCCTGGATTTACTTTTTTTTTAGGTATTATGTTATCAGTTTATTTCCTTTACAGTAGGAAACCTAGTGTTTGCTTATTTTTTAATTGTATTTGTCATTTTAATTTCATACTTTGAACTTTACTGTTGTCTGTATTAAAGATACCTAAAAGCCATTAACTTGGTAAACATGATTGAATGGAATTAGAGTATTTCAATATATAGCCAAATCAAAACAAATAGAAACAAGAAGATGCATTGGATTTTTTCATAATTTGCGATGATGTTCTTTTCATAATTTTTACATTTACTTTAGAAATAAAATAACATGAACAAGAGTGGTTTTATAAGATAATGTACTTCAACTATGGTACCTTTTAGACTCTCTTCTAATTCTTTAGAGCTCGAGACCGATTTGTCAAGGTTATCAAACAGATTATCCTGCATTGGAGAAGGACTGGAAAAGATTCTAGCTAAAGGCTTTGTCATGTCCAAGGGTCTGTGATTCTATATAATCTATAAAAACAATAGTAGCCATCATATATTTAACACTGACTACATACTGGAAACTGTTCCCGAGTTCTAACACACCTTACATCTTATTCTTTAAAGTAACCTCACAAATGACTCCCATTTTACAAATATGGTAAAACTTGGAAAGATTTAGGAACTTGTTCATTAATGATATTTGAATATGGAGTATTCTAACTTTCATAAAATAAAATAAACCTGATTATCTCTTTGAATACATTTTGTTGGTTTTATATTTTATATATTTTTAAAAATCAAGATTTTACAAATTTTAAACTGGAAACACTTCCTCTTATGGCTACTAAAAGGAAACTGCTTTTGGTGAGAAATAGGTCATCTAGTGCTACATGTACTATGATTTTTACCTAAATTATGACAATATAAAATATTTTAAAAGCTATCCATTCTTAATAATACACTGTGCTGTAATCCATTTGCTTAGTCAATAAATAAAATTTCCCCCTTAAAAAATGTGGCAACCGCCGGACTCGGTGGCTCAGCCTGTAATCCCGCGCCTTTGGGAGGCAGAGGTGAGTGGATTGCCTGAGCCCGTGGGTTCGAGACCCACCCGGGCAGGCGAGACCTCATCTCTATAATAAATCAAAAAATCAGCTGGGCGTGGTAGCACGTGCCTGTAGTTCCAGCTACATGGAGGGCTGAGGCGGAAGGATGGCCGGAGCCCAGCAGGTCGAGGCTGCGGTGGCCGGGAGCGGCCACTGCACTCCAGTCTGGGCGACAGAGTGAGACTCCAACTCAAAAAAAAAAAAATGTGGCAACCTAAAATCTAAAAGACTAGCCATATAAAGTATCTGTGATTATACATACATGCTATTAATGGAAGATCTGGAATACTGCCCATACCATCATCTTTTCTAGGTCTAAAGAAAACAAACAAACAAACACTTATCTCATAGATTTCTTTTGTCATAAACTCCAATAAATACCACATTACTACAACATATTCTTCTTCTTCAAGCTTATCAGGTTCTTGACTGAAACATCAGACTAATCGTGTATTTAATTTACTTCTAGAGCATAAGTCTGTTTCTAACCCGAATGCCCAAGGACTTTCTAAAAACAGAATAGCGGTCCTATGACTCTTACAATTCCCAATTTTTCTACCTAAGCTAAAATTGTTGAATATCTTTACATATGGTTAGCAGAGAGCCATTAAGTTAAATTTCATGAAAGAAGTTAGCAGAGAGCCATTAAGTTAAATTTCATGAAAGAGATTGACTCCCTATCTAAATCTTACTTTTGAATTGCTTCTGTTTTTCTACTGCCTTGAAAGAAAAGCAATCAACACTATGACTAACTATTTTTACCAGCAAAAAAGCAGGTTTCAGAGGAAACGGAAAACAAAATCAGTATGTTTGGATCATAGAGAAAAGACTAGGTGCATGAAATAGGCCTAGTATTCAATATGACAAGGCATGTTAGAACAAATGATAGTGCAAGAGGCAAGTGCCTAAGGAGATGTAATCCATTACTACATTCAATGATATATTAAAAATATTTATTTAAGACCTGCCATGTGCCTGGACTTATGCTAGAAATATAACAGTGAGTAAAACTAGATGTAGTTCCTGCTCTCTTGAAGCTCATAGTCTATTGGAGTAAACACATTATTTCAAAAAACTTACTTGGCTAAAGTGCAGAGTCTAGGCTAGAGGGGACAAGAATGAATGTCTGGAGTTAAGCTAGAAAGTTGCACAACAGTCCAGGTGTTTCTCTGACTACAACATGAAAAGTAGAGGTGGGAAGACATTGGCGTTGAGAGTGAAGGTTAGGTTCTTCCAAAGGTTGTAGGCTCCAGGGACTTCAGAAGAGGACAGAAACCAAAGACAAAGTCAAGTCTTGTCCACTCTCTTCCCTCAAGCATTCTCCCAAGTAAAAAGAAAGTCCAAAGGTATTTTTGAAGTCTGGTTCTACAGGCAGAAATGATGAAGTTCTATCTAATTTCTTAGGAAATACAGATCTTGAGATTATTACATCCATGTAAAGCTCAAATCTTTTTGTTTTAGCACCAACTGATACAGTTATCCATTTGCCAGACTTCACTATCCCTGCTTCAGGGCAGCTTTCCTGAGGTATAGCTTGTCTTAGTGAGACTGGGAATTGGTATTATTCTTCTGTGATAAGCACCAAAGGAAAAAACACAGCAGAATAAGGCATTCGTTCAGTTTTGAGTAGAAGATAAACATTACAAGTTGACAGAAGTTGCTAAATTTGGGGGGCAAGACTATTTAGCAACTTTCCCTAACTAAGGTGCTCAAAATCACTTTTTATTTTTATTTGGGGCGGGGGGAAGCCCTTAAGAATAAATACATATCTGAACAAATATAGGCTTATCCTTCAGTACTTAGAGTTTTTCAGTTTTGGAAATGGGCATAATAATCTTTTGTGATTTCCTAGTAGTTACCAAATTGAAGAAGAAATTAGCATATTTCAATGAGATAATCTAATCTGATTTAATAATTAACATAAACAAGGGTTTGCTTTATGCAGTGTTGTCTGTTGGATTTGCACTGAGATTTTTTTTTTTTTACAAAAATTAGAAACCTAACACTAACACTAAATTTTCATTGTTGCTGTAGTTATCTATGTTGCTTGCATAGTTATAAAATAAAGAAAATGGTAGTAACATATAAGTTATATTTAGTTTAAAAGATATAATATCATGATATGAAAGGTTTAGTAGTTCCTTTTGCAAAAGTTGTCCTTTATACACAGTGGAATCACATATAATCATACATACATACATATATCAAGCTGAAAATAATTTTATTGGCTGGGCTCCATGGCTCAACCTGTATTCCCAGCACTTTGATAGGCCGAGGCAATTGGATTGCCTGAGCCCATGGGCTTGAGACCAGCCCGGGCAACTTGGCGAGATCTCATCTTTACAATAAATAAAGTAATTAATGAATTAACTGGATGTGGTAGCACGCGCCTGTAGTTCCAGCTATTTGGAAGGCTGAGGCGGAAGGATCGCCGGAGCCCAGCAGGTTGATGCTGGGGTGGCCGTGAGCGTGCCACTGCACTCCAGTCTGGGTGATGGAGCGAGACTCCAAATAAATAAATAAAAAATAATAATTGTATTGTTATAATTTAAGTAACACAAAAATGTATACTGGTAAACTTTGTTTTGTAACTGTACTAATCACCAGAATTGTGGTGCAGAATATTATGATTTGCAACACAACTAGAAAAGGTCAAAATGCATTTTAGACAAAATTAATTTTTATAATGGGTATTTTTTTATATTAGCATAGCACTTCATGAAAGTACAAATTTAAGAGTACTCACTTCTGGACTATTTAAGTAACTGGCAGCAAAATGCTATCATATCTTAGTATCAAAGATATACGTATACATTTCTGGTATCTCTTTGTGTGTCGAAATTTTCTCTTATAAGAACACCCGTCAGATTTCACTAGAATACACCCTAATTACCTCATTTTAACTCTATCACCTATTCAAAGGCTGTATCTTCAGCTACAGTCATATTCCAAGGTACTTGGGGTTAGAGCTTCACCATATGTCTTGAGGATGACAGAGAGATACATATTCAGTCCATAATAGCCTCTAAGTAATTGGAGGGTTCTTGTGAGGAGAGTTTTTGTGTGGCAGTTCTTGTGTTTACTGTCACTGAAGTCAAAACAAGACAAGTTGGATCTAAAAGACTTCAGGCAAAAATTTTAGATGAAGTGTTAATCAGGCCAAAGTTGTATGGTCCAATTAGTTCAGTCCTCTTCTTGGATATGACACAACCTAACTAGAGATAAGCTGGGTTATAAGAAAGACAGAGAGGAACATGTGTGTGGATCAATTCCTATTGGAGCATCAGCTCAAATGTGGTGGGACATCTTTGTAATTTTCTCTCTATTCTGTTCAGCATTTGGAGATTCACTATTACACGTAGCTTCCGTTTAAGAGGAAATACTGAGGGCAGTAGAAATAAAAAGTTCAGAGTTTTATTCTGAGAGATGCAATAAACTATTTCTTCTCTGTACCTACTGCATCCTTTAGAATGCCTGGGTCTTAATTGATGATCTCCACCCAGGCTAAAAGTTACACTGAGCACCCTGCAGATTTTTAAGTCAGCCCTTGCTGGATGTGACTGAATAGGAACTCTCATGAGAATGTCTCTTGGACCAAAAATAGCTCCCAAAGTACAGTTTCCATGATCACAGGTGTTTGAGCAATTCAAGAAAAAGTTTACTTTGATATGTTTTGGACAAAAGGGGTTTGCAAAGAGCAGCCATCGATTTGAAGTTTTTAGATTCCCTCTTAAAATTTTTTCCCTCTTATCTCTTCGGTGCTAAAAATTTACAAGGAAAAGGAGACAAACTTTTTTTTTTCTTTTTGCTGGCATTGTAATGCCTTCTCCAACCTCTTAACGACTCTTTATGAAACCGAAATCTCCTAAAATCTAACCTATGTCTGTCTTTCTTTACTTAAAATGACTGTCAGAGCATGACAAGCTTCAGTGGATGGGTAGAAAAGATTCAGAGAAATGTCTGAGTGGTGAGAGGTGTGTGTGTCTGTATAGCAGAAAGAAAAAAGAAGACAAGTTTGCAACATGAAACATATCAGAAAAATGTAATGGCTTAATTATAAAGGTCTTCACAGATGCCAACTGAAAGTCTTCATAAAATTTTCAATGTATCATAAGTTAGTTTTACTGAAAACAGAGAGAAAAAAAAAGGAACATGCCAAGCCAAAGATTTCACTGCCTTTTAAAGATATTTGCCAAGTTAGAAACATTTATAGTATTTTTTTAATGACTCTACAACTAGTTCCTTCATGAAAACCCAAATATACCATGCGTTAGCAAGATGTCCTAATGCTTGTCTTTACAATACCATCTGAAACCTAAGACTATGGGTTGTTAGCATTGGGGGTTAATTTAGAGGCCATGCAGTCCCTCAACCTCATTTTACAGATAATGGACTGTGCAGTATCCATTTCTGTTTATGGTTTCTGTCACCCTTCTTACTCAGAAGCATTATGGCGGGGAGGAATAAGAGTTTAAAGCATTCTAGTTGAAGTGAATCTTTCTGAAGCATTAATATACAGATTAAAATGCAGTTTTGAGACCTCAATGATATCTAAAGCATTGTTATTCCAGGAGTAGCTTTGTCACCATACTGCTGGAACAGAACAGATGGTGGTACCCTGAATTCCACTTTCCCTTGGGCCAGGTGCTGTTGCCATTTTATTTTTGTGTGGCTTCCTCCAGTTAATGACCTCCTTTCAGTTGTTCCCATTGGCTTACAGGTAGCTATGCATAAATCTCTGAGAATGAAGTTGACATTGCTGGGAGAAAATGTAATGATTTTGATAAAGTACCTACAGGGTTTCAGGGCATCACTTATAATAAGGCTAGCTCCCTGGCCTTTACATCCTGGAAAAGAAAAATAGATTTATTTTTCACTTTTATTCACACTCACCTCTACTCCTTTCCTATGATAAGATTTGTGAAAAACATTTTCTGTGATATATACTTTCCCAGGTATGTTATGTAAGGCACATTATTTCAAAGAATAAACAATGACACAACCACAATATAATGACTAATATTGACTGAGTGCCAGACACTGTGCTAAAAGATTGTAGCTATTATTTCTACACCTATGTGGCTATTATTTCTATAAATATTTATGTTTCAAATGAGAAAACTGAGGTTAAAATATGTTATGCTACTGATCCAGTGTTACACAGCTAGTCAATAGTGAAGCCAGGATTTGAACCCAGTAATTAAAGTCCATTATCTTAAACATCAAAGATTCCTTTTCCACAGTTAATCTGACCACATGGGAACTTACTTTCAACAAATAACTGCTGGCAGAAAAAAAAATTAATTTATATTGGGAGAAAGTTATTTTAAGAATTTAAGTTCAAATCCATAGAGTTTGATTTGTCTACAAGAGGGAAAAAATGGTTATTTTATTTAAGAGGTTTTTACATTTTATAAAATTGAAAGGGAGTAGCAATTATCCAACAGCTCTATCCTGGTCTGTCTTTTGCACTTTCAGAGCATTTAATCTTAAATAATTTGTGTGCAGAGAATCAACCCCATCTTTCTAATTGAAAAAAATCTTTCTGCATTCCAATTACAACTGGAAGAGAGAGATTGAAGTCCATTGAAAATGAGATTAGAATGTCATAGTAATCAGACTTATTTTTCTTCACTGGATAAGAAGGAACTTGCTCAGTACAATTTATAGGCCATATCAGACTATATATGAAGAATTCACTTATCTCCTCTTCCATAGACCAATTTAAATATTAAAAAGAATAGATTAGAAGTCAAGACTAGAATGAGGTGGTAGAAATTCCATCTATGCCACATAATTTTCTGATTTTCAAAAATCAAAAACTGGGAAAAGACACCTATATACATATATAAAATAAAATATATATATATATTTTTAAAGTTCTTATTAGGGCAGATAAGCTTAAATGTTATGACATTAAGATTTAGAAAGTGCTCAAGATTCTCATATCTGGAAAAATGGCAAAATGCCATTTGTAAGGTAATGTGGAACTGCTTCTTACATTTTATTTTTCTTATTCTCTTGATTTAATGATGTCTATCAGTGGCTCTGCCTGTTTTTGTAGCTGTTAAACCATTCTTCTGTCTTAAATGCTACACAGCTAGCACAAAAAGCCTCTTTAGTATGCATGATAACGGAGTGTGACCTTTAATTTATCAGAGTAAGTTCCGTATTTTGTTATCTGCATGTCCCTGATGCTTTTGAATTCTTGCTACTGGTTTTTGATATGATACTCTAGTCTTTTTGTAGTGGGAAACCAATAACATTTAAAGGCTTAAGGAGGAAAATGTAAATTGCTGTTCATTTCACACAGGCAATGGGATCCAAAATTCACAAGGTTACATTTATTTCTAACTAATCTGATGGAACAATATCCAAGCTAAAATTTTTGAATGTAAGTAGCTAATAGGGACAAGTCCATCTACACATCTTTGTGTAAAGGGACACTGTGTATCTTAATGTAGATCCACATAAGAGAGGAACATAAAGGCAGGAATTTCTTCAGCCAGTTAGACATGCACCAAGCTTCTAATTTCTTCCCCAAAGCACCATTGAACTCTGCAGTAGACAGCCTGTGGCCTTCCACGTCCAACGTCACAGCAGTCTCACATGAAGATATTGTTTAACTGGATACAAAGACCTGCTGTTTCACATAAGGAGCTGGGATGTCATCCGAAGCATTAGTCACGAACAGAGCATGGCCTTGCTTGAGCTGTGCGTGCTCTCTCCAGCTGTGAGTCTGACAGGCTCTTGAGTTGCACTACCCACTCTTGCTGTAGCATTACATTAAGATTCTGCATTTAATTGGAAGAAAATATGTGTGTGTTTTTAAGGAAGCAGTAGGAGCAAAACTGAAATGTCTATAAATATAGTATTCATATTATAAAATTATAATTTGAAGAAAGATCACCCATAATTCCTCCAATCCTAACACAAGTATTTTTATTTGTACACATTGCTTCCAAATTCTTGTCAATTTGCATTGTATTTTACATAGTAGATTTAACATCGTGTGTACTAATTTTTTTGTGTCGCATGGCATAAATATTTAACAATTATTATTCATACTTATAATCATTTTTTGAGGCTAAATGTATTTTATTGGAGAATATGCTTATTTAAAAATTAGATCTAGAGGTGAATAGCTTTATGAAGTTTAAGAGAATAACCAATCATCAACCTTTTGGGAATTAGTAGCCACATTACAACATATTTTTATCTATTATTTCTTTTGTTGTTTGTTTTTAATTTTTTATTTTAAAGATGTGGGATACAATTTAGGGCTAAGTATACAAATGTTCATTACGCACGTACCCTTGTTGATGAGGTATGCTCCCCCTCCCCTGGCAGTTTCCCTCAATTGCCAATCCCACCCTCCTTCCCTGGCGGTATCCCATTACTGTCAATCCCTTTCTTATAGCATTATGATAACTGTTCAAGGTACACTTATGAGTGAGAACATATGGTACTCTGTTCTTTGTTTCTGTGATATATCACTGAGTATGATAGACTAAATTCATCCAAGTTGCTGTGAAGTCCGTATGTTTGTGCTTCTTTATGGGTGCATAATATTCCATTGTGTATATGTATCACATTTTTTTATCCAGTCCAGTTTCAATGGGCAGCATGGTTGGTTCCATGTTTTTGCTATTGTGAATAATTGTCTAGCTATTCGTTCAGTGAGATTTAGATTATAATACAAGCTAAATGCTTGTCTTCCATCACACCTTTGCCCGAATCTTTTGTCCTCTCTGAGCTTCTGTGGTAATACTCACATGGTGCTTAGCTGTTCACTTATAGCAAGTTACCTATTATCTTGAACGTCACTCAAATCTTTTATTGTTTAATGTTCCTTATTTTGCCCTTTGACTCCCCAAAGTGTAAGTTCTCCAGCAGTTAGATCCATGTAATGTATTGATGTGTGCCTTTCAGAAATCAATACTTTCAGAGTACACAGTCAGTACTATGTGTTGATTTTATTGAGTCAAATTGCTTTCATAACATCCAGCTAAGCTATACTAAAGAAACTAAGGCTTAACTATTGGAACTAGACAAGAAGAAAGGTGAAGTATTTTTGAAACCTGTCTTAGAAGTGTGCACACTTTGGATTATTGACAAGCAGCATGAGAGCATTGGGTTCTTGGAGATGTGTAAAGGGAAAAGCGGGATAAGAAATGGGCAAGAAGAAAAAGAGGAAATGTGAAGTTCAAGCAAAATTTACTGTAACATGTCACAGAGTTCTATCCCTCCTCTTAACAAGACAGTGAAGTGCAGTGGTCTTTTGACTCACAATTGGGACCCTCTCTCTATTTCCAAGTTGTTTGTGGAAAGGGTCAGCATCATAAAAACAGTGAACTTGGTGGATTATTATACTTGGGGGCTTTTCTTATAGGTTATGGGTAAAGTAATACCTGGAACATTTTACATCTCAAGCCGCTATGCATGACAAAAGGCATCATTATAAAAGAAAAAATTGAAATGCGACTCCTCACTGAAATCTCAACTGTAACAGACATTTGATCACTTTACTGACCTCTCCTCCATCTATAAGATGGAGATGGTAAAAAATATTCTCCAGATGAATCCTCGAGGATTTGGGGAAGGTTACTGATTTTGCGTGCCCATGAGAGCAACCTCACCCCAAACTCTGTAAGGCGGAACCTTTATAGACAAGACTATGACATTTTCCATTGTACAGGAGAGTGCAGTCAGTATTAAAGGGGAAGTGTTAGGTCTTTATGACTAAGGCTGTTTTATGAGACATTGCTTTAATAACTATTTCATAGAATAGATTTGGAGTCAGCTATATATGGGTTCAAATGGTTACTCCTATTATGCATGATGCAACGTATTTACATCATCTCTTTGAACCTCAGTTTTTCCATCTGTAAAACAAAATATACTTATGGTCTGGGATCAATATCAGGATTAAGTGAGATAACCTATGTAAGCAAATAACACAATGCACAAAACATAAAGCCAACCAATACATTATTTTCCTATTTACTGGTGGTCCTGTGTTTACTTTCTTTGCCTAAGGACCACTTTCATAAGGAAAAAATTAATTGCAGGCTGACAGGCTGGTCTAGTCCTGTTGTCAAAAGAAACATCTTTTGATTCTGGTAGTGTATGTTCATCATTCAATGAGATCTTAACAGCACAGAAAAAAATACACATCTCTCAGTTCTTTATATCAGATATGAATCAGGCAAAGTCTAGAAGGCCCCTGCCCTCAATTTATAAAGACTTACTACTCCCTGACTTTGTAAATTGCAACTTTGTATCATTTTTGCCTTAGTCAAAACAAAAGTTGTTTTCCTTACAGACCATTGATATATCTATTGATGGACTTTGGAAGCATGTACTCCTTGGAGAGTCTATATTTTAATTCATTTTAAAGAAATCACCACTAAGATTTGTCTAGAAAAAGAGAGTCTTGAAAATGATATATATTTCTGAAGGCTTATTAGAGTCTAAGACTATGTGTCTCGTACAGTCATTAGAGAATAGAAGCCCTTGCAGAAATTTCCCCCTGACCAAATCAATCATTGACTCTCTAAGCAATTAGGGAGAAAAAAATTCCCAACCGACATTAATGTTTCTGCTACTATGTATGCCCCATAACAGAGCCACCCTTGTAGAGGAAATCTTCCACAGAGAGACAGGACACCAAGGCTTCTTTGCCAGGAAGCAGCGTTTATTTGTGCCAGCACTGGCTCGGCGTATTCGTATCCAAAGATTGAACCCCGAGTGCATTGGGGGCACTGCCTTATATACCTTTTTAACTTCCCTTTACACTGTAACCCCTTTGTCTTCTTTATAAGGTAACATATTGGCACCATACAATTTAATTGGATTTTCCACAGCTTGGAGCTACCATTAGTCTTGCATGTTGTGCATTGTTTGGTCTTACACAATCATCTTATTTACATGTCCTGTTTGCTGATTGGCTTATAGGATTACTATTCTGATTGGATTCCACCAGAAGTTTAAACTTGTAACCCAACAAAGTAGAAAGCCCGCAAAATAGGTAGCACAAAGAATCAAGAAGTAACTTATTTTCCCTTTTTCTGCTTTTTCAGAAGGGCCTCTGTCTCATCCCCAGGTTAAATATTATTGGTTTGTATTTAACAAATACCATGGTATTACAATGCAGAAATACCTGAGGTGGGTTCAGCTTTCACTTAGAAATACTTGTCAAGCACTTACCATGTGCCCAGTATTGTGTTATGCACAAGATCTACAGCAGCGAACAAGATTTGCATGGCCCCTGCTCCCAAAGAACCTATAGTCTAGAATAAATTATGTGAATTTATTTGATCATGGTTATAGAGCATTGTAAGAATGCATAATGGGAGGATCCATTAAATAGAATAATTTGGTGAAGAGGCAAAGGATCAGGAAATGCTTTTTTAAGAAATGTATAAGCAGCTATTAAAAAAAATGTTAGCCACACTCAAGCGTGTGTGTGTGTATGTATGAGTATGTGTGTTGGATATAGACAAGGGTGCTGAAGAGTACAAAGGGATGCAAGAAATTTGCGATTAGAAGGAGAGGCGTATCAAAGTGGAATGGCTTAGCTAAAGGAATTGAAAAAAGTACAAAGTGACTAGATAATAAGTAAGCAGTTCAAGATGAGAACTAGGTAGGAACAAAGTACATATATATCTGTCACATCTTAATGGTATAGGAAATAAGGTAATGTATAGGATAAACAATCTCATTAGAAAACTTTATTTTTTTCAAAAATTTGTTCCTCAAAAGGTGTTGATGATGTTTAAAATCCACTTATTGGCCAGGCTCAGTGACTTAGCCTATAATCCCAGCGCTTTGGGAGGCCGAGGTAAGTGGATTGCCTGAGCCCACAGGTTCAAGAGCCGCCTGGGCAACTTGGCAAGACCTCATCTCTACAATAAATCAAAAATTGGTCGGGCGTGGTAGCACGTGCCTGTAGTGCCGGCTACCTGGAAGGCTGAAGCAGAAGGATTGCCGGAGCCCAGCAGGTCGAGGCTGCAGTGGCCGGGAGCAGCCACTGCACTCCAGTCTGAGCGACAGAGTGAGACTCCAACTCAAAATAAATAAATAAATAAATAAATAAATAAATAAATAAAATAAAATCCACTTACTTGAGACATTACCAGCTAAGTTAGGTATTGATATATTTGCCTGGTATGTATGACAACAATACATATAGCATTTAGTTGAAAATTATGTGATAATTCTGATTTGAAAACCAAAGCAATTTTCTAAAACTATGTTAAACTTTTACTTTGCCTTCTGGGCCTAGGAATATCCAAATGTCATGTTCTCATTTAAAATAAAATAGTGTAAAAGCAGACTTCAAATCTTCTCTTGATATATATAGCTTTCAAAATTCTTTTGTGTTTCCTTTCCCAATGATAAGAACTCTGGAAATAAGAAACCTTCAAAAGAAGCAAGTATCTTTTTGATGTTATTGCCTTTACTTTCATATTACCCTGGACAAATGTTTGGTTCACAGCATTTTTTTTCTTTTTTTCCAAGGATATTAATATGTCATATCAAACACTGACACTTTTATTTCCAAGGAGAACTTACACAACAGGGATGGAGATCTAAGATGGGAGGAGAAAAACTATACATGTAGTTTGTCTCTACTGACCAATAGTTATAAAATTATGATTAAATTTTCACTTCTCTTTGTTCTCTTAGCCACACCATGGAATTCAACTTCAAGTCAAGGATTTACATTTTATTACAACTTGCTGCTTATCTTGATTCTTTGAAATTATCCCTGTTTCCTGGACGTCTGCTGGTTCATATAGAATTAATAGTCTAAAGTGTGACCAAATATTGTTAGATGTTGTCTTAGTTCATTTAGGCTATTATAACAAAATACGATAACATGGGTGGCTTATAAACAAGAGAAATTTATTTCTCACAATTGGGGAGACTGGTAAATCCGAGATTTGATGTCTGGTGAGGGCTTTGTTTCTTGTTCATAGATGTCCATCTTCTCTTTGTGTTCTCACATGGCAGGAGGAGGAAGGGCAGTTCTCTGGAACCTTTTTTATAAGGACAGTAATCCCATTCATGAAAGCTTTGCACTCATGACCTATTCATCCTCAAGTCTCCACCTCCTAATACCATAACTTTGGGAATTAGTTTTTAATATACGAATTTGAGGGAGGGGGAATACAGATATTTAGTCTGTAAAAGTAGGAAAATGAAATGAGACTATCTAGAATTAATGACAATAGAGGGTTTAAGTTCCAAGTTTGAATGATCAAATTTTCCTTTTCAATTCTTCACCCTTGGAAATGTGTTTGAAGTATCTGTTACATTTAGTATCTTATGCCTATGTGACTACTCCAATAAAAATTGCAAGTATCAGTTGGTTGCGATAGTATCAATATAGGGGGACTTTTGTTCCTGTCAACAACAGTCAGTTCTTTAGAAATTCAAAGAGCAATAAACCAACAGACGAAACTGCCACAAAATGAATCAGAGGGAAAAAAAGAAATCAAAAGAAAAATCCCATCCTGCTTTTATTATGGGAAAAGTATGAGACTAAACTATTATCTTTTAACTATCCAATAAGAAGCTCTTATAAATCTAACATATGTACTCTGCTTTTATAAATCTAACCTATATGCTCAGCAAATGGCTATAGTTGAGGATTATGCTTTTTTCAAAAATGGAATTTTTCTTGGATGCTTTTTATAACCCAAATGAATTGACCTTTTAGAACTGTACCTTTTCTCTGATTTAGAATAATTGGCAATGAAAGTGTCTTCTTCCAGAGATTCAGCTTTGTTTTGATTTAAATTTTTGGGTACGTTCGTTCCCCTTGTTTTTAATCTCATCTATCAGTTTGAGCCTGCTTCCATTGACCATTTACAAAAGCTTCTATATCTTGGCATGTTTGACATTAGAACCTTTTCAAAGAAGAGAAAGGCCATTCGATGTTATATTTGTCTTTGACCCTTTTCCAGCCAAATGGGTTGTTTTATGTCCTTTGTATTGTAGGATCTAGATGCATATTTAACTATAGACAGGACTAAATATAATCAATAAAATCATACAAAGCTACTGGATGATATTTTACAAGTAAATATCACTATGAATTTGTAAAGAAAGAAAATGAAGCCGGGCTCGGTGTCTCAGCCTGTAATCCCGTGCCTTGGGAGGTTGAGGTGAGTGGATTGCCTGAGCCCGTGGGTTCGAGATCCGCCCGGGCAACTTGGCGAGACCTCATCTCTACAATAAATCAAAACTTAGCCGGGCGTGGTAGCGCGCGCCTGTAGTTCCAGCTACTCGGAAGGCTGAGGCGGAAGGATCGCCGGAGCCCGGCAGGTCGAGCCTGCGGTGGCCGGGAGCGGCCACTGCACGCCAGTCTGGGCGACAGAGTGAGAC